>NC_085102.1:6192793-6207793 GCF_963422355.1 Corticium candelabrum
CTGTGCATGCATGCTTACACTAGTGTTCATTGTCACTGACTTTGAGTGTTGTTTGCTGTACAGAGAGTTGAGAACAAATTCTCGTCTCTCGACTTGCTGGTGATGCAGGAAGCTCAACACCTCAAGTCTCTAGTCGACAGAATAAAGAACTTAAACCCCGACATTGTGCTAGTTGAAAAGAGCGTCTCACAACTCGCTCGCGATTACCTCCACAAAGCCAACATCGTGCTCGTCTTCAATGTCAAACGCAAAGTGATGGAGAGACTCGCTCGTTGTACTCAAGCTTCGCTGGTGACCGCGATCGACCAATTGCAGTTCGACTCGGTTCGTCTCGGAAGGTGTGAGCTCTTCAAACTTTGCGATTACGTATTGCCCAACGGGAAGCCGAAGCCGTTGATGTCGTTTGAAGGCTGCGCCGAGTCGCTCGGCTGTACAGTCATCCTACAGGGAGATAAACAGCAGCTGCCTGTAGTAAAGAAGCTGCTGAACACGGCCGTGTTGGCGTCATATAATCTACTCATGGAGATGCAGCTGCATCTGGACATGTTTGCGATGCCGCCACCGTTTGATCCTGCTCTTTATAGTGAAGTCAAGGCGACGATAAGTGACAAAATGTCGAGAGTAACGACACCAACGTTGTACCCGTGCATTCCCGACGACGAGTATCGACTAGAAGACGAGCTGCTGATTGATGAATCGGCCACAGATGCAAACAGCGATGATAACATTCAAGGTGAACGCAACGAGGAGGTCGATACTCATGAGGGTGATGACCGTACGAGTGCTGTTTGTGTTGTAGACGTGGCAACTGTAGGTGTTGATGATTCTCACGTAGAAACTGAACTGACAAGAAACGTGGTGACGGAAGGATTAGCTGGTGATCAAGATGTTGAAGCCAGGAATGATCATACAGACCTGGATGATAGAGAAACGGTTGGAAAACGAGACGTCAACACAAGAGTAGAGAATGCCGATGAAGAGGGACAGACACAGAACATTGAATTGACTCCCGATTGTTACACAAACGTAAACGATGAATACGTGATAGACAATGGACAACAACCTCGAGATCCACTCTGGACGCTCGATCCGAGCGACGACGGAGACGAACCGCCTGCTGCTGTGTCTCTCGTCGATGCCGCCGATACTCCATCTGCTGACATCCGTGCCACACACTCACCATGGGATGACCAGCTCTCCTGCTCGCCGTTACTACAAAGCATCGCATACGGCACACAATTCATTGTCTCCACGGACGACACCTCGGATCAACTCAACGTCTCAATAGCTCACTTACTACCCGATCGACCGAGCTGCTTCCTTCGCTGTCTCATGCAAGTTTTACTCACTCTCTCACCACATATTACATTCCCATTGCCATACGTGGAGACAGCAGCCGGCAGTTTGTCCAACGTTCGTCCGTTTCTTCCGAATATTGTTTACTTCTCTAAACGATTTAAACCACAAGAGCAAGCGGCATCGTCACGTCTCACAGCGAATCGGCAGCCATCGTGTACTAGTACAGACTTGGAGATTTGTAAGGAAAAGGAGTGGGGTGACCCGCATCCGTTTGTTACCGAAGTAATCAAAGAACCGTTGAGTGCGTCCTCGTGTGCAGCTCAGTTGGCAAATTTTCGTGCGTTTGGTGGTCGTGTTGGCGTTGAAAACAAGTCGATATTGGGCGGTTGTAGTCACGGATTTGTCTCGCCAGTAAGGAAACCGGTTGGTCAGTTGAATCTTGCGAGGGATGATGATGGTGGTCGATCATATGGCAGCAGCTTGCACACGAATGGGAACATGTCGAGTGAGCAGACGACACACAATCTGCCTGATAGGAATGCAACACAACCGTCGATCCCCAGACCTGTGAAATACGAAGGAAAGGTTAGTGACATTTCTGGTGTTAAATATTTAAATAATTTAAGCAATAATTAATTAATTAATTAATTTTAATTTATTAATTTTTAGTTTATTTAATAGATATTTAAAATTTGTGTTTAGAATAATTAAAACAATTAATTAATTATTTTATTTATTTTATTAATTTTATTTAATTTGATGAAAACAATTATTTTTTATTTTATGTCGTGCTCAACCAGATCAGTTTGGTTTGTAAAGTCTATTACAAGTACCGGAAGCAAACCCTGCTTCAGAAGTACTTAGACCATCACGGCTGTCTAGAAAGAAGACATGACTTTACGAAGGATCCGAGTAGATCCCAGAAGCACTGTTTTCTGTAAGTGCTGCAGGTTATGATGACCTGGAATAATGTCCAGCCACCGTGCAATATTTGCGTGCCCTGTGCTCAAAGCTCCCAAGACGACCGGAACCACCAGTGTTTGACAATGCCACATGCGGCTTATGTCCACTCGCAAGTCGCTGTACTTCGTCAACTTCTCAGCATGTTTCTTGCCAATGTTGCCATCAGCAGGACAGCTGATATCAATAAGAAGACGAGTGTTTGTCTTCTTATTTCTGAGACAGATGTCTGGACGATTGGCTTTGATCTTCCTGGCAGTGGGGATGGTGGTATCCCACATCATAGTAATGTCATCCGTCTCCACAAGCCTATCAGGATGATGCCGGTACCATCTGCTCTCCACTGGAACCCCAAAATGGCGACAAACATCCCAGTGAATGATGGAGGCCACCCAATTGTGTCGATCAGCGTAGTCCATCGGTGCCAAAGCACTACAGCCTGTCACAATGTGGTCGACTGTTTCCAGGCCTACACTGCACATGTGGCAAGTAGGACTGACATCACGATGTAGAATCTTGCGCTCATAGTACCGAGTCCGAAGAGCTTGGTCTTGAGCAGCAGGAAGATTCGCTGCCTTTAGCCATCCGTAGGTCTCTTTCATGTCCACAGGCGGTTGCTCAGTGAGACGGCGATACTGCCCGTGCATAGTCTTCCCGCTCCAGGACCGCACAGGAAGAGAACTGCAACACGTACGGTAATGTCTCGCATCTGTTTCAGGCGCTTGCTCGAAGCCGAGATGGATGCATTCTTGTGTCAGCTCTGCAACTTGTTGTCCAATGCAAAACTCCTCTGCAGCTATATTACATTTGTGTTTTAAATAAATAATTAATTAATTATATTTATTTTAATTTATTAATTTTTATTTTATTAAATAGACATTTAATTTTTTGGATTAATTAATTATTTTTTATTTAATTTATTAATTTTTATTTTATTAAGTGATTTTTGACTAATTTTTAATCGTGGGCTTATATTGATGTGAGAAGTCTAAAACCCAAAATTTGAAAAATTTTAATTAAATTTGACCAAATCAGGAGATATTGGTTTTTTTCAAACTACATTTGCACCAAAAGGTTTTTGACCACTTAACTTGAAAATTTCAAGTTCTAATTTTTAAGTGTTTAGATGATGAAGGTTTACAAAGTTGAAGTTTGGTTTAACACAATCTAAACCGGAAAGTTGTGTTCATTCAATTAGTAACAGTGAGTGTTTCATTTTGGGTCTGCTTGGGATTTACTTCCGGTACGTGGGCGTGTATATACTGTCACGTCCGGCCACACTTTCGGTATGAGGTCACGTAGTATGCATCACTTCCGGTTCTCTATTCGGTCTACCGATCCTTGCTTAGGATTGGCTATATGTTACGTAATCGATTCTGATTGGTTGATGGTGATGTAGCGCTTTTTGGTCTATATAAGCTCTTGCTTGCACCTACTTTTGTCACTTTTTTCGGTGAGTTAACAGTGTCGTACAGATTTCCTTTTTTTGTCTGAGTTTATGTGAGATGGATCTGTACGACGTTAACGACTTCGAACGACTGTGTGCCGGGACCAGACGATTTAGACGTTGAGTTTTATTCCGTCAACTTGACTTTGAACTGACATGATTTTGTGACTATATTGACCCAGTGATTTTCCTACAATACATTTGATGCATCCTGGGACGCATTTGAGGAGGTTGGGACGCAGATTTCAGACAGCGCGACCCATCCTATTAAGTGCATTCTTGTCTACTAAAACCCATTACACCAACAGGTTTAGACTATTCCCCTTAGGGTTGAACTTTGAAATCTGCAATATTTCTGCTGCCTTTTGGATCTTCCCGATGATCTTGGTATAGCAGAGCCTGGCATTTTCGTTTACTATGCTAACTGAGCCCTTCCTACAAAGGGAACAGAGGATTCAGATACAAGGGTGGAGCTATGATCATTATCCAATTATCTTGTAAGACGTACAGAAAGCAACTGCAACCATTTAGGTTAAATGATGTAACATGTCCAAGCTCTAATGAGCACACCTGGTGTGACCTCCATCTCATAACTCATGATCACTTCCTTAAGGGGTAGACTGTAGGTTACTAGCAGGCGTGTTCTGTTTAAGTACTGCTAAACTGACTTTGCATCTAGCGCTTGCTTCAGCAACTGTTGACAGATGTACTTGTCATACCAGTAACAAATGCTGGCTGTGAAAGAGGATTCTCTTGTCAGCAATCCTATTATGACAAAACTATGGAACCGTTTGTCTGAAGAGAAAATTGACTGCTTGATGATGCGCATTTTACTGGAAGGTTACTTGGAGAGCAACCTGGGCGCAAAGTGTTATAGGCACTCACTGCCACATAACATGATAAACATAATTACAAACTGTTATTATAGACTATAGTACAAAGTATTTGCCTATAATACTTGGACAACATCTAGGCGTAATTTGTATGACTATATTATAACATGATGAGCATAGTCACAAAGTGTTATTATTAGTATAGACCTTTGTTTGAATTTTGGTTTAATAATGAAACCTGTCTACAAGTTTGATTGATATACACACATTACAATTACATTCACCTTAGAAAACGTTTACTACTGTACCACATTACCTACTTAGGCCACGCCTCTTTAGGGGCAGGCCAAATATGCGCAAGATGAGGACGCATGTTTGAAGGGGGTTAGGAAAATCACTGTGACCAGTTTGTGTGATCAGACCGTCGTGCTCTCCAATGCTATGGCATGGAAGTACGACACGTCATATTGTCAGGAGCGACAATTCAACCCGCTCATACTGTCAGAACACCCAGTGATCGTCGAGACACTGTATACTGAGGTGCTGAAGTCTCAAGTGTGCCCCTATTTTACCAACAAAGGGCACATCGTGGTACTGTCGGCCGAGACCAAGCCGCACTTGAGCAATGGCAGTACTAAGTCTGTCCCCACCCTCACCTTTTGCCATTGTCTGAGAGAGCTGGGTGTGCAGCACGTGCACGTTACCAACTTCGGAATGAAGCAGCCGGCAGACGATTTCATCAACTTTGACCGACATCTGCAAGTTTGTGCTGCCACCCAGATTGGTTTCCTTCCCAACTATTGGGACATTGCCTACTTGTATGAGTGTCTAATGATTTTCAACCTGTGCGTGCAGAATGTGCGAGAGTTGGCGGCGGGTGTTTCACTTGACCGCTACGTAATGTTCACGCCGTTGGACGAAAGGGTTTGACCAGGGTACAATCATGGTGGGACGATGACGGCCCACTTTCAAACTATGGGTCCTCACAAGTACGTAAAATACTACAACCATCTTTTCCACCTGTTGAAGGCCGTCCACACCTTCCAAATCTACAATGTGCCGACTATAAAATCTGTGGCCAGGACCAGGTTGGACCGCTACTATACCATACTTGACTGCCTCACACGCCACCAGGCAAATGCTGGTGGATTCAGTGTGGAGGCCAGGATGAAGAGCACCGCACTGGATGACACAGTGTTGGACTATTGGTGCCCTCAGGCATATGGTTTTGTAAGTCTCATTAGCCCGGCGGCAGTAATTGTCAGATATGTTACTGTGCCCGGCTACATAAGAAAGATCAGGGAGAAATTGTCGATGGCCGACAGCATTTTGACCAGAAGTGGCATTACCCGGCAGCGCTCGAGTGGAAAATTACTCCTGAGGCAGAAAAGAATAATGGGAGACCTCAAGAGCCTGTTTGGGTACGCCACCCACAATTCTATAAAAATGGATCTGATCAATCCAATTGTGTGGTGGCGTCACCAAGAAGATGACAGGGCGTTGGAAGCCGAAGCACAAGTTCCACAAGCACAAGTCCCACAAGTCCCACAAGCAGAAAGGAGATGAGGAAGCAGAGGTGGAAGAGAGAGAAGAAATGTGTGGTGGGCGGCTGGTGTTTACGGCGGAAACAGACAGGGTGCTGATGCAGTTGTGTGAGGAGTGGAAAAGAGATACAGGGGAGAGGAGCATTATGTGGAGGGAAGTCAGTGAGAGATTTAGTATTAGGTTCCCCTTATGGGTGCTAATCAGGAACAGCTCAGGAATAGGCATAAGAACATCAGCAGGGCCAATAGAGCATGAGTCAAGATAAACTTTAGATTAGTGGCTTTGTTTTCTGTCTTTGCTAGCTTAAATATATAAATTTGTGTTTAAAATAATCAAAGCAATTAATTAATTATTTATTTTATTTATTTTAAATTTAAATTAATGAAAACAATTAATTAAAATTTTGTTTGTTTGTTTGTTTGTCTGTCTGTCTGTCTACTTGTTTATTATCTGTCTGTTTGTCTGTCTGTCTGTCTGTCTGTCCATCCATTGTTTTAAAAAAGTAAAGCTATTAATTATCAAATAATTTAATTTAATTTATTAAATCTTTAGTCAAAAGTTTTAAAAGAAATAATTTATACTTTAATATTAATATCAATTAATTACAATAATCCATTAATTTAATTTATTAAATATTTAAAGTTTTAAAGAAATAACCGCAATAATTAATTATTTATACTTTAATATATTAATATCAATTGATTACAGTAATATATTAATTTAATTAATATACTAAAACACTGAACAACATAAATAAAAATAATTAATTATTTATTGATTTTATTAATTGCTACAAACTGCATGACGAATTAATATATTTACTTATAGATTGATTGCCTTGATATTGAAAACCATCAGCAGCTGCTTGTACTCTTCAGCAGCCAATCATCAGCGTCCAACAACGCACCCAATCCTTGCATCCACCCATGGTACATACCACACACCGTCATCATTTTGTTTGTGTGTGTGTGTGTGTGTAACTTGTTTGTATTCAGGGTTGTGACTATGGGTTTCTATGGACAAAATGACATTGCGCTGGGTCATTTCCTCAATCACTATTGCTTCAGATTTCCGTTTCGTTGTAGCGTCCAGGTGTGCGGTGCTGACATGGTGAAGCATCAGAGGCACTTTGTTCATGGACGAGGAGTTATTCGTCTTGTGTTGGAACACATGGAGAAGCCGGTGGCAGGATTTGAGGACAAGATACTTTGTTGGACTTGGTGCAAACGATGTCGACAAGTAGGGCAAATTGGTGTACAATTTGTTGCTCTATATTATTTATTTATTAATTTTTTTGCTTGTAATGTGTGTCTGTCTGTTGGTCTGTCTATTTGTTTGTTTGACTGTCTGTTTGTGTGTGTGTCTGTCTGTCTGTCTATCTGTCTGTCTGTTTCTCAGTCTGTCTGTCTGTCTGTCTGTCTGTCCATTGTCTGTCTATTTGTCTGTCTGTCTGTTTGTCTGTTTGTCTGTCTGTCTGTCTGTCTGTTTGTCTGTCTGTTTCTTGGTCTGTCTGTCTGTCCGTCTGTTTGTTTGTCTGTCCATTTGTCTGTCCATTTGCTTGTCTTTGTCTGTCTGTTGTGTGTCTCTGTAAGCACAGTATCTCTTGAAATTTATTTTTGAATTTTTACATCATGACCTATTTAGTTGAGTACATAATATGCGAATTTCATTTGCATTTATTTGTCACAAAATTTGCAACAAAGTCTGAAGCAGTTTTATGTTTGTCCTACAAGCTCTGCCTACTCTACTGCATTCACCAATACCCTACATACTCAAGTACGTATTTTAAAGCTTGTTGTTGTGGTGATATGAGCCTCAACTCTGGCTGTCAATGGAGGATCTTTTCATACAGGAGCATCTGCTTTGCTTACACATTACCACACTCACAGACATCAGTTTGTCAATCAAATTTTTAAAAAGTTCTTAACAGAGATATCATGCAATATTTCTAACTTAATTTTTGACATTAATTTTATTACAAACTAATTAATATTAATAAAATTATAATTTTAAAATTTTTATTTGTAGACGACGCCCGTCTCTACCCTGTCTGATGAGGCTCAAGCTTTCTCGTTTGCTAAATATCTCGAGCTTCGTTTCTACGCACGAAACTACGGCTGTTATCAACTCAGTGACATCGAGTGCCACCACTCGCTTCATCAAGATCACGTCCATTTTTTCAGTTTCGGACGCATCATCGCCAGCTTTGAGTATATCACACTGTAACTGTCTAATAAAGTGATTTTTATGTGATATGTTTATGACTAGACATCAGACCATGTGTCTACTGGAAGTCGTTATTCCTGCTGTTGAGATGATGCTGGAGACTCACGGCTACGAAGTCTTCAGTTGGCACCTTCATCTTGATCAGGCGTGCAATTACTTTATGTCGTTTCACAGAGTGGTTGAGGATCGACTGAATGAGATGGCCACATTGACAAACCTTCCGAACGACATTGTGGAGCAGATTGAGTTGATGAGGAAACACTTGGAAGGAGAGAAATCCGAAGTGTTGAATAACACGACGAAACTGAGAAATCGAGCTGAGAAATTTGGGTTGATATCAAGAACGGGAAATGAGAGTCCGTATGCAGTCAGCCATATGTCGGTGTTTGAGATGGTGGACGCGTGTAATGAGTTGAAACGAGCGTGTGTGGACCGTGTGAACTACTGGAATAGAACGTGTGTATATCTTTCGTCTGTGTGTCTTCATTGGTGTGTCACATGTATGTATATGTATGTATATGTGTGTGTAGATTATGTGAATTGCACTTGAGGAAAACAGACAAAGGCCGACGTGCGATGCTCAGCAAGTTGTCAAAGACAGCGTCGTCACTACCGTTGTCACGTGACGATATGGATCAGTACGACATCGTGAGAATCGAGAAGTCACCACTGTCGACGAGCACAGAGAGCGGACTTGAAAGTGAAACACAAAATCATGAAGAAAGCAACTCAGAGCAAAGTAGTCATAACCAGAGATACTCAGATAGTAAAGAACAAAGAGCATCGATGTCTCCGGATCGTAGTGGCAGTAGACAGACAGATGAGATGTCTTCGAGTGTTGCTATAAGAGAAGTGGATCAGTTGTCTGTTGAACTGTCGGGTGTCGTCTCTTCGTTTCTTGCTTCAACGTCATCGTCTTCGAAGAGTGTGAAGTACTTGAAGAAGACAACCAGTTCAAGTATGTCTTTGATTATATAATTAAATTATTGATTGAAATAATTAAATAATTAATTTAAAAATAATTAAATAATTATAAATAATTCCTACAGTAGTAATGGAAATATTTAAAAAATAAATAATTAATGTTAATTGAAATAATTAAATAATTTATTTAAGAAAATTAAATAATTAATTTAAAAATAGTTAAATAGTTTATTAAAAATAATTAAATAATTCATTATTTTAATTAATTATTATTTATTTAATAATTAATATTAATTAATATAATTAAATAATTTATTAAAAAACAAATATATAATTATAAATAATTAGTAAAATTATTGAAATATTTTAAGTAAACAATTATTATTAATTGAAATAATTAAATAATTATTTATAATTATCTAATAATTTTAATCACTAATTAATATCAATAGTGTGTGGATTATATTGAATGAGATGATATCAACACAATGTTGTGTATAGATTCTATTGCTAGTGCTCCTATACTCATTGAACAGTCCGAGAAGAGCAAATCGAAACGCAACGCATCGTCCATTTTGTCTCGTTTCCTTCCTGACTCAAGCTTCCAGCCTCTACCATCACCGCTGTCAGTCTCTTCTACAAACACAGTTCCCTCATCATTTAATGTGTAATTAATAAAGTTGATATTGTAGACCAGCAACTGAGCATCACGGCTTGCCGATGACGAGGGCGTTTCCTGTTCCTGTGTATGACAGTGAGCCGAGCTCGATTGTTGCGTACACACTGAGGTAGGATGTTGTTGGTGTGGTCAATGGATGTGATTGTATGATGTGTGGTTGTTGTCTTTCTGTGAAGCTCAAAAGAATATTATGAGAAGTTGAGATTGTTGCAGTGCGTGTTGGAGCACAATGCCAGGCTAGATTTCTACTTTGTGTTGTGTGTGTGTGTGCGTGTGTGTGTGTGTGTGTGTGTGTGTGTGTGTGTGTGTGTGTGTGTGTGTGTGTCTGTGTGTGTGTCTGTGTGTGTGTGTCTGTGTGTGTGTCTGTGTGTGTCTGTGTGTGTGTGTCTGTCTGTGTGTCTGTCTGTGTGTCTGTGTGTGTCTGTCTGTGTGTCTGTCTGTGTGTCTGTGTGTGTGTGTGTGTGTGTGTGTGTGTGTGTGTGTGTGTGTGTGTGTGTGTGTGTGTGTGTGTGTGTGTGTGTGTGTGTGTCTGTGTCTGTGTCTGTGTCTGTGTGTGTGTGTGTGTGTGTGTGTGTGTGTGTGTGTGTGTCTGTGTGTGTGTGTGTCTGTGTGTGTGTGTCTGTGTGTGTGTGTGTGTCTGTGTGTGTGTGTCTGTGTGTGTGTCTGTGTGTGTGTCTGTGTGTCTGTCTGTGTGTGTCTGTGTGTGTGTGTGTGTGTGTGTGTGTGTGTGTGTGTGTGTCTGTGTGTGTGTGTGTCTGTGTCTGTGTGTGTGTGTGTGTCTGTGTGTGTGTGTCTGTGTGTGTGTGTCTGTGTGTGTGTGTGTGTGTGTGTGTGTGTGTGTGTGTGTCTGTGTGTGTGTGTGTGTGTGTGTGTGTGTGTGTGTGTGTGTGTGTGTGTGTGTGTGTGTGTGTGTCTGTGTGTGTGTGTGTGTGTGTGTGTGTGTGTGTGTGTGTGTCTGTGTGTGTGTCTGTGTGTGTGTCTGTGTGTGTGTGTCTGTGTGTGTGTCTGTGTGTGTGTGTGTGTCTGTGTGTCTGTGTGTGTGTGTGTGTCTGTGTGTGTCAAGGTCTGTGTGTCTGTGTGTGCCAAGGTGTGTGCACATGTGCGTGTGTGTGAATCAATAATCAACTTTTGTATTACATTTATAGCGAACAGAATCGCAGTCGTTTGTCTTCCCCACGAGGTGGTGACGACGTTATTGCTGCCTCATTACAGGAAGATTACTACACTCAACCTACAAACTCATCTGGCTGTTCAACTCCCGTTGCATCATCTACAAAGGACAAAGAAAGCATCAAGTCTTCCATCCTCAGTTTCTTCCGTCCAGCATCCTCGTCTCTTGAACATCAAGGTCAAGGTGAGGAAACATCAAGAAGTGGTGACAGTGAGGAACCAAGTGACCGTGAATCATCAGACTTTCGAGATACGAGCCCGAGTAGTGATGGTACACGACGAAAGAGCAGTAGCTCAGGACGATGGACACGAAACAGTAGGATAAAGTCGGAGGAAGACGTGAGCAATGGTGGAGTAGATGAAACCGACTTGGGAATGTCGACGCCTGTGATGTCAGACGAAGATCAACAACATATCACATATCGTATGCATTGTGTTGGTTGGTGTTGGGTTTGTGTTGTAGAGATGTTGTTGTTGGGTTGTGTGATTGTAGAGTATCCATCTGAGAACTACAAGTTTTACTGTCGAGTTTACTTTGCTGAGCAGTTCAGGAAGTATAGGGAAGTTGTATTTCCGGATGGAGAAGACCGGTAGTGATACACGAGACAGACAGACAAACAGACGGACAGACAGACAGACAAACAGACTGACAAACAGACAGACAGACAGACAGACAGACAGACAAACGGACACACAGACAGACAGACAAACAGACAGACAAATAGACACAGACAGACAGACAGACAGACAAACGGACAGACAGACAGACGGGGGGGGGGGGGGGGGAGACACACAATGATCAAAGACATTCTGTTTTCTAGGTTTGTTCGCTCGTTGTCAAGATGTTGTGTTTGGGCTGCAAGAGGCGGAAAGTCTGGATCAAAATTCTGCAAAACTTTTGGTAAACAAACTCCATTAAACACAAACAATATAATAAATTTTGTATTTATTCTGTGCGTGTGTGTGTGTGTGTATGTGTGTGTGTGTGTGTGTGAGTGCGTGTGTGCGTGCTGGGCATGCGTTCGTGGGTGCATGCATGTGTGTGTGTGTGTGTGTGTGTGTGTGTGTGTGTGTGTGTGTGTGTGTGTGTCTGTGTGTGTCTGTGTGTCTGTACAGACGTGTGTGTGTGTGTGTGTGTGTGTGTGTGTGTGTGTGTGTGTGTGTCTGTACACACGTGTGTTCTTCTTTTCCAGACGATCGTTTCATTGTCAAGCAATTGAGTCGATCTGAAATGCAGTCGTTCAAGTTGTTCGCCCAGCATTACTTCGAGTACATGGAGAATGCCCATCGTAGCAAAGTATTACAACCGCACAACATTTCTGCTCTAATACACAGTAACACACACATCCCTACTCTCACTTTCTCTCTTCAGGATCCCACAGTAATTGCAAAGATACTCGGCGTCTACACAATTGGTTTCAAAAACAGCCACACAAACACGTCATTGAGGCAAGACATTTTGATCATGGAGAATTTATTTTATGGCCGACAAATCTCGAGGGTATTGTGCCTACCCCTACTGATCACGTGACCAACTGACTGTGTGTCTGTGTGTGGTAACTTGTTAGATATTTGATCTGAAGGGTTCAGAACGAAATCGATACGTACAGTCGAAAGGGCAAAATGAAGTTCTGATGGATGAAAATCTGTTGGAGTGTGAGTAGATTAGCAGTGACTGTGGTGTTGGGGGATACTAGAAGACTGACACAATTAATTAATTTAAATTATTTAATTAATTATTTATAATTAAGTAATTAGAATTATTTATTTAATTATTTATTTTTACTTATCAATAAGTATTAATTAATTATAATTTATTTGTTTATTTATTTATTATTTATTAATAATAATTAATTAATTATAATTTATTTGTTTATTTATTTATTATTTATCAATAATAATTAATTAATTATAATTTATTTGTTTATTTATTTTTACTTATCAATAATAATAAATTAATTAATTATAATTTATTTGTTTCTTTATTTACTCATTTTTACTTGTCAATAATTAGTAATTAAATTTATTTATTATTTTTTTACTTATTAATAATTAAATTTATTTCTTTATTTGTTTCTTTATTTACTTACAGTATTTAGCTTTTTACTTAATTAATATCAATTAATAAACTTTATTTATTTTGTACTTATTTATTTAGTTGTCAATTAATTAAATTTATTATCTATTTATTTCTCAATTTTATTTATTTATTATTTACTTACGTATTAATTAATTAATTTATTTATTTATTTTCTTACTTATTATTAATTAATTAATTAATTTATTGACTTATTTATTTTGCTTACCTATTTATTTATTTATAATTAAAAAATGTATTAATATTTTAGTTAATTAATTAAAATATTTCTAGTTGTGTGTGAGTCTCCATTGTTCATTCGTCCACATGCGAAAAACGTCCTCACAAGATCGATATTGAACGACACAGCATTTCTAGCCAAACAGTTTGTCATGGACTACTCATTACTGGTGGGCATCGACGAGACTCGATCCGAAATCATTGTGGGAATCATTGGTAAGTTATTGATATCAATATATCAACATGTGTATACACCTGTGTCCATGCTTAGACTTCATACGGACGTTTACGCTTGACAAGCGACTAGAAATGTGGGTCAAGTCGACGGGATTGCTCGGTGGACATGGGAAGATGCCAACCGTTGTATCTCCAGATGTCTATCGTAAACGCTTCTGTGAAGCAATGGATCGTTACTTTCTCATGGTGCCAGACAAATGGTCGGCAGTCGGCGCGGACGTTGACTGGGAATGCAGAGAATTCGATTGAGATATTTGCTGAAGTTGAGTCGTAGGTTGATGAGGTATGTATGTACACAGAGTTGTGTAATATATTTGTGATAATAAATTGATTATTAAAGTCAAAATTATGAAGATTTGTAAATCGGTGTCCAAGTCACGTGACTAACGTGACTAACATGGTTGCAACGTTTCTCTCCTATTTGTGACTCTCGAAGTGTGAGAAATTGATATAAACGGATCTATAAATCATTGTGCTGATGTTCGTGTGTGTGAGCAGGTTTGCCATCCGTGGGCGTGCTGGCGGATGTCTCACACGCTCCCCAATAGCCGTTGCTCGGCCCGAACGCTTGCACACTGTTCGCACATTTCTCTTTGTATTTGCAGAATCCGCTGATGCATTGATGGTCAATACACTCACATGTGCTGATGACATCGTGTTTTTCGAGTTGCTGTGATGACATGCTCTTTCTCAAACGGCACGACTGAGAGAGATGGTAATCACCAAACTTGTAGTCATAGACACAGTACTTGCTCCACTTGCATCTTGCCTTCCCGTAATCCCATAGACACTCGGCGTCTGTTGTAGGTGGTTTGGCCGACGAGTGGCCCATTATGCGTGCGTGTTGTTCGGCCTCTTGTTCACGATCCATCAGCTCTTGCTTCTGTTTGTGAAACTTGAGACTGTTGAGGAGCGTGCTGAGCAGCTCGACTTTTACTTGACTGAGCACAGGGGCGGCCTCCATCATGGCGCGATGTTTGATGTCGTCGAACTCCCACACAGCCGTCTCTCGTATTCGTCGTCTCTCATCCCAATACGCGTGTTCATATAGCACATTGTGAGGGCCGGAAACGGTTGAAGGAGGCAACGAGTCGACCGTAACGTTCTGGTACAGCTCCAAGTCATCTTCGCTATAGAAAGTATCTTGTGGTATTCGAGTGATGTTTACACGCTCTCCGAGCCACGTGTGACACCACGAGAGAGACGAATAAGGAACAGTCCCGTCGCCTGATTTTCGCTTCGTGTGCTTACCGTCAGGAAATCCATCGACCGGATTTCCCGAGCTCCAATAGATCTTGTTGCCCTCCTCGTACAAAACATCAGCCGCCTCCCACATGGAAGGATCTTCGTTATCTTCGTGTTC
>NC_085102.1:6212793-6217793 GCF_963422355.1 Corticium candelabrum
GATTGCGGTGTTAGATTGCAGAATGGTGATTGCAGTATCTAACCTGGGCCCTAAGGGTCCTTGTAAACAAAAAAAATGTATGTATGTATGTATGTATGTATGTATGTATGTATGTATGTATGTATATGTATGTATGTATGTATATGTATGTATGTATGTATTGCGAGGCCGTGCATTTACCACGTTACGCTCCGCAATTTTTTGCTTTCTTTTCGCTTTCTGGTCTTTGCTACAAAGGCTACCACCTGTTCACAACGTTTGTAGATACCAACTTTGATATTTGGACGTCTTGAGTACAGCTTGGACTAATCTGGTGTTTCGAGCTTGTTTTTCTCAAGATGGAAGGGTATCTAGCACGACCTCTAACGGTCGGTCCGTCTGCAAACTAAGGAGGATATCTCAACTCGTGACGTGATAATGGCACTCCAGACTGTAGTAGAAGAAGAAAACATCAAATGCGTGACTCAGACTCTTCACCATGGCGTTTGGCAAATCTCCTTTGGGAATCAAACCGCAAAAGACACTGTTTTGAGAGCTGGCCTTGACATCAAGGAACGACATTATGAATGGGTAGAGCTGTCAGGTTTACCACAACATGCACACTCTGCAGGACCACCACCTGCACTGGTGACATGTAAGATGCCATACGAGATGCCAGATGCAACAATTAAAAGTGTATTGTCAAAACATGGCCATGTGTCACGTGTACACCGTAGATGCTACTCTTTCGCTCTCATGATTGAAACAGGAGTTCGAGTACTCACTGTGTTAACCCCAAGGGAACCTTTCCTATCTCATTGCAAGTTGGCCATTACCTAATCAGATTTTATGTCAGATATGCAGGTGAACCAACACGGTGTTATCGATGTGACGAAGCTGATCACCACGTGAAAGACTGTCCAACCCCCCCCCCCCCCGACATCCTTCCAACACTGTTATCATTGCAATGGTACGGATCACGGGATCTTGCCCCTCCCAAGTATTATGAAGATGCTGCCGAAGAACCTCTGTGGGGAAACCACCTTATAAAAAACCAGTCCAATCGCCCCATACTTCAGCCTTCTAGCTAGATGTCGCTTCTTCAACGTTAAAGATATATGGACCAAACAACTTCCAGATGCCAGAACGGTCGCGGCAAAATTTTACCCTCAAGTTTTACATGCCATTCCGCAATCTTGGACTAGCCTCCCCCGTCAAGAGCCCTCTTCCCAACATAGAATGTCACATTGGCAGGCACGTCTCTGTTTCTTCAGCACAGCCGATAAACCACTGTTACTGTCAGATGCGAATACACGTTTACTGTACCGATGTCTCTTATCTAAAGACATAGACCGTCCACCGTGCCAGGAAAAATGGGAGGCCTCATATGGACCAATTACGGACAAACAATGGCTCTCACTATGGAATTTTCCTCAAAACATGACGCCTTTACAATGGGACATAGCATGGAAGTTTCTGCACTGGGTTCTGCCAACTAACTCAGTCCTCTATACGGCTAAACTTGCCACAACACGTCAGTGTCCAGCGTGCCACCAGCCAGACGACACCATTGAACATGTATTCAATACTTGCCCGATATGGAAAGGACTCTTACGGCAAGCTTGTCTCTTATTGAGTAGGGTATCCTTAAATTCACCTACTGCCCTCCACCCATTGGAGCTGATGAATGAAACTGGAAACCTAAGAACTTCCTTTGTCATTCTCATGACCACCTATTGGATAAAAAGAAAAAGTCTTCCTCCTGTTGGAATTATGAACAGTTTTAAGTGGCATCTACGTCGACATATACGAACGTTTGTGCAAGAAAGTTGGACATATCTTTTTGGAAGCCTTTGGGACCTTTTGTAAACCTAGCTTTAGTGTAAAGAATTTAGATTGATTTAGAAGTTGTACCAACTTTTAATAATAACAAAAAATGTATGTATGTATGTATGTATGTATTTTTGTATGTTTGTATGTCTGACTGACTGTTTGTTGTCTGTCCATCTGTCCACCTGTCTGCTGTAAACACAATATCTAATAGTTTTGGCCACAAGCAAGTTGACTTTAACAAACTCATCTGATATCTACAGACAACCGGCAGAAGAAGATACAAGACAACGTAAGCAGAGAGGTCAATATGATGACGAGGATAGAAGTGGAATTGACGAGACATGGGCACACGATTTGTATAAGGAAGAAGAACAGAAACCGAAACAGCCATGGGAAAAAGCAGATGTAAGTGACGTCGACTCTTTGTTATGTGGTGTGTGTGTGTGTGTGTGTTTGTTTGTGTGTGTGTGTTTGTTTGTGTGTGTGTGTGTGTGTGTGTGTGTGTGTGTGTGTGTGTGTGTTTGCTTGAATCTGGTTGATCATTTGATGATTGCATGATATTCAGTATGGCGAGAGACGAGAGAGTCATCACTTCAGACGAGAGCAACATCAATATAGAGGAAACAGGTAGGACATTGTGGGAAATACTGGAATAGATTTGTGTTTTTTGTTTGCTCACTTCATACACTAGCTTGTTCTCTACCCAAACATTTGCCTGCCCACCTGCCTGTTTGTGTGTCTCTGTGTGTGTGTGTGTGCCTGTCTGTTGGTCTGTTTATCTGTCTGTCTGTCTGTCTGTCTGCCCACCCACCTGCCAGCCCATGCATGCACGTGTGTCTGATTGTGTGTTTTTATTCTTGTCTGAAGTTTGCTTGTTTATTTGTCATCATGTTTGTCCATACTCTGTGGCTTTTGTGTAAAACATGTCATGCATGATGTGCTTCTGTTGTTTGTTGTTATGAAAGTTGTGATGTCACTGTGTTTGTGTTATGTTGTCAGTAGGAACAGATATGGTCAAGGAGGCTACCAACGTGGAGAGAGGAGAAGCCAACAGGACAAATAGTACGATTAACATTTGGTTTCAAACTGCAGTTTCATTGTCATAGCAGCTATGTCTGTCTGTCTGTCTCTCTGTCTCTGTGTCTGTTTGTCTGTCTGTCTGTCTGTCTGTCTGTCTGTCTGTCTGTCTGTCTGTCAAATAACATTAATTTCAAACATACATCTACAATACAATGCTAGCAAGGTAACTATATAAAGTTCTGTAACTACGAGAGTTTACTAGGACTAGATTTTAAAAACAAACAAACATGTAACACTTAAAAGAGAACAATGCAGACTACCCGGAGCCAACTTAGTGGCTGAAAAACTGGGTAGAGCAATCTACAGTACAGTCAATGTCATTTGTCAGAGCTGAGATTTTTCTCATGATGACCTTTGCATTGCACTTCTGAAGTTGAGTTGAGAATCTCTTTCTCCAGATGTCCAGAAACTCAGCAGCGTTGGGTTGACCAAGTTCATCACTTGACTTCTTGGCTAGCCTTTCCAGAAAGTTTTTTCCCATCTCACCCCATCATCCAAAATGTTCTATAACTAAGGGAATGAAACTGACTGTTGATCCACCTGGTAGATTTTCCTTTGCATTTTTTGCCTTCTTTCTCTCTTCTCTTCTTTCTGCAGCAGCAGCATCTGACTCAGATGACCTTGGAAAAATATCAGAGCTCCGAGGGTGTGCCAGAGCTATATCCAGGTCAACGTTGCAACCCTTGTCGGGGTCAAATGCCACAATGTCTGGTCTATCATTTGAATTTGAATAGATGGCGTGGCTCTCTTCGGTGGTGCACTTTTAGCTCTCGAAGACAATCAGACCAAGTTGATGCTATGGCTTCTGTCTATCTGTTTGTCTGTCTGTTTGTCTATCTGTCTGTCTGTCTGTCTGTCTGTCTGTCTGTCTGTCTGTCTGTCTGTTTGTCTGTCTGTCTGTTTATCAGTATTTCTGTGTATATATTAATTTATCTCTTGTCCCTCAGTTATGTCTCAGATGCGGGTGAAGAACATGGTGATCACCAACGATATGAAAGAAGACGTCGACAACAACCAGAATCCGACGACGATGACACAACAGATAGAGATCAAACCTCAAAACCATCCACTCACCAACGACCAGACAACCGACGAAGCAACGAACATCCCAAACCATCGAGAGTCACAAGAAACAACTCAAACGACCAAGAACGATCCTACAGACAGCGACACCGAATCCACGATAATCCGCATCAACAGACATTCAATGAGCGAGACAAACGACAACAGAACAACACCAAACAAGTAAGACAAAACGAAAGAGACAGAGACGCATACAACCGACACGACAGGACGGATAGAACGAAGCAACACACACAGAAACCTCCCGAAAATCGTCACACAGTCAATCAGTGGGAAGGACAGGAACGTTTCAAGGAGATCGTTAGTAGTCGAGGACGAGGACAACGAAGTCAACAACCACGTCAACCCGGTGTGTCCCCCAGCAGCATCTCTGTCACCCCCAGTGGACACATAACAATCCGACCGACTCCCAGCAGGAGAAAACAAACGAACAACGAAGCAACACCCGACGAGAAATGGTCCAACGAGCAGCAGCGACAACAACAAAGGAAAAACATCGAGGCTACACAGCCGCCTCCGTCCGCTGTCCTTCGACAACTCGCTCAACGTCCGGTCTTTAACTCGTCCTTGTCCTCGTCCTCCAGTGAGTCAACACAATCGGGTTCTCGACCGACGAAAGTACGCGGACGAGGCATAACGTTCGGTCGTGTACAACTTGTGGATCCGCTGCCGATCGCCGCAGTCGAAGCCGGACCGAAACGATACTCGATGCAACGAGCCCGCAGTGGCCACGCCCATGCAGTGAAGGAACCCTCTCAGTCTACTCCGATGTCTCACGACTCTCTCTCTGCTGTCGTAACGAGCGACTCTCTGCGATCCGACGTCGCAACTGTCACACAGTCTGACGGCTCCCTCCAACCGGGTAACTTCCTTCCGTCTGTTGTTACCGACCGACAGCAGCAGGAAGAGTTACTGAGATCGGCGAATGGGCCACTGATGGCGCCAGTTTCATCTCACTCTGCTCATTATGCGGGTAATCTGCCATTGAATAGCGTCATCCCAGCGAGTGTGATTCCTCCGTATGC
>NC_085102.1:6230293-6237793 GCF_963422355.1 Corticium candelabrum
TAGTCTACATAGCTATGTGATATTATATGTTAGCTATGTACATCATTTAGCACCATCTACTTAGTCTCTGTTCATGTGTTGGCCTCTGAATCTGTACTCTACAATCTATAGCACCGCCCAACTTTTACCTTATTTGTCAGGCCTCAATCATGTCTGCATGAGAGGGACAGCCCTGCATGTTTATCTAAGTCTTGTGAGAGGACCGTTTAGCTATTGTTGTGTTACTATGAATGCCATAACATCTCTAGTAATTATGATACAATCAGTTAAGTGGTCTTGCTGTGTAAAGATTTGCTATGGTACATGGAACATGAGTAGTTAATGAGGTTATAGTATACTAGCATCTATTGAAACTTCCGCGTTGCTTTTTGCCTTTCAATTCATTGTTAGAGCGTTATGTCTCTGGACCCAGTTGCGCAGTTTCTTTACCCAAATGATGCCCCCGTGACCCTTAAGGCTGTGTGTGTGGGAGCTGATGGCAATTGCTTTTTTTTGGACTGTTGCAATGTCCTTGACAGGAAAGGAAGAAAATCACAAGCAACTCCGTCAGCAAGTTGCAGAACAGCTCTGCAACAAGCCACAGGCAATTGCAGCTGCTTTGATTGAAAAATGTTGGTCTTGTCCAGGTGTGAATTACTTCTTCACTCATTGCCACATTTCTTTCTGATGAGAGTTACAGCGTGTTCAAAGCCGCAAAGGAAGTGGGAAAGGGCACTGAGGACAGTCTAGCTTTAGCTGTAGTGAAGGAGGGCAATGAGACAAAGAAATTTGGAAGTTGGTGTGGGATGGTGCAAGTCTATGGTGCAGCTGCAGCAATTGGTTGTTCCATCAACATGCACTACCCCGAGGTTAACCAACGTATCCGCCCCTTTATGAATACCATTGTACAACCTTTGGAACCTGCAACAAGTCAAAATAATGATATTCATATCATGTGGTCTAGCACAACTCAGCCAGCAACTCTTAAGGGAAATGTTTAACTCAATCACATTGTGCCTTTGCTACCCAGATCAGCCACTAATCTCAGTTACCATGCCGAAAGTGACATTCCTGCCTCTGATTGCTGTGATGAGTCTGACTCTGACAAACTTGAATCTGCCTTTGGCTTCAGTGATGATGAGAATGCCAGTGAATTTGTTGTAATGAAAACCCTTAGAAAATCAAGAAAGTCAAAGAGAATTGAACCAAAGTCATGGTCGTTGTCTGGATTCCAACCTAAGAGCCCAAGGGTTTGTGCAATACCTTCAAACATGGATATTACGGTAGAAACTATGCATGAAGATTCTGGCTTACCTGTTGACTCACACCACGCTGCAGCCCAAGAAAGTCAAAATGGTGACAAGCCGGCATATGGCAATGCTTCTCGCACAACTCAACGTGCTATGACTGCCACTGGTACTAAGCCAAAGGGTTCTGAAAGCAAGTCTTCCAAGATCAAGCAAACTCTTGATTCCTGGTTATTAAGTAACAAGAACAAACATGTACAGAAAGACCAAGCAAGAGAGAGGAGAGAGCCAGTGACGGATTACAGTGAAATTACCATAAGTTTTAAGATGAAGCCGGAGACCAAAGCAAGGATGATGAAGAAATTTGAAATATGTTATTTTCTGGCAAAAGAAAACTTACCATTCGTAAAATATCCATCTATCCGTGCTCTTGAAAAACGACATGGTGTTGAGCTGGGAGAGGCATATTCAACTGATGTAGCAGCTAGTCACTTTGTGCATTATATTGCTGAAAGTCAGCGACAGCATTTCAAACAAACAGTGGCAGCATCTTTCTTCAGCATCTTGATAGATAGTTCAGCTGACAAAGGAAAAGTGGAGAATGAGTTGTTTGCAATCATCTATTCTGAGAGTGATCACACCTCTGAAAAGCTAATAACTCGAAGTCGATACTTCAAAGTACTGGAACCGTCTAAGACTGATTCTGCTGGACTCTTCGATTGCCTACAAGAAGCTCTGAAAGATATGGGTATAAGAGATTTGATGAATCCAGAAAATGTGCTGCAAGTAAAAAATTTGCCAATTCTTGTTGGTGTGGGCACTGATGGTGCTGCTGTAAACATCTCAGAGATAAGTGGACTAAAAGCAAGAGTTCAGAATGTTCTGCCATGGATTTTCTGGATGTGGTGTTTTGCCCATCGACTAGAACTTGCAAGCAGAGACGCTCTCTCCAATCCAGTATTTAAAGAAATAGATGAAATGCTTCTTAGGATCTATTATCTTTACAACAAGTCTCCCAAGAAATGTAGGGAACTGAGGGCTATTGTGAACGATTTGAAAGAAGTATACAATTTTCCAAGGGGTGGCAACCTACCAGTGAGAGCATCAGGAAGCAGATGGATTGTTCATAAGCAAAGAGCACTCCACAGAGTTCTCGATAGGTATGGGGCTTACATGAACCACCTAGCAAGCCTCTGTGAAGATGCTAGTCTTAGAAGCCCTGATCGGCAGCATCTAAAAGGTTATTTGACAAAGTGGACTCATGCAAAAATAATTCTGTCCTGTGCCCATTACATAGATATTTTAGATCCCGCCGCTAGTCTTAGCTTGTCTTTACAGGGAGATGATCTTGATATCATTAAGGCAATTCAATCAGTACTCAAAAGTCACCGAGCCATGGAACAGTTGAAAGAAACTCCCTTACCAATTGGTTTGCAAGCAGACGTGTCATGGACAATCTACTAGAAAGTGCAGATGGCAAAATGATGTATCAAGGAATTGAATTACATCACTTCAATGATGTTGTTATGAACAGCTGCAGACAGCAAGCTTTAAGTGATCTGAGAAAATTGGATGATGAATTGAAGGAAAGACTTTCATTGTCAGACACAAAACTTATGAGGGCTATTATGGTTTTCTTGGACACACAAGCCTGGTACTCACACAAAACCGATGAGTCTTTCTCTCTTCAGCTTACAGAGGCTGTTTCAATGCTAGTTGAGAATTTCCGAGCTCCTCTCAAGGCCAAGGCTACTGATCTAGCAGCAATTCAGGAAGAAGCCAAGGAGATGCTTGACTATGCACATCAATATCTTTGAGTGGACAGAGATGGGTATCAACATGTTTGGTACCGCTTGGCGTTTGGACCTGACTGCACGTGATTTAGGAATTTAGTTGCTATTGCACAGCTCCTTTTCAGCTTACCGTTTAGTACTGCAAAAGTAGAATGCCTTTTCTCCCGCCTAAGACTTATTAAGACTGATCGTAGAACAAGTCTTAGTCAGAAGACGTTATCTGATCTGCTAGAGGTCAGTGTTGAGTGAACTGAACTTGAAAATTTTGATTTAAGCACTGCTGCACAGTTATGGTGGTCAGACTGTTCAAGAACTCATCACGAAAGTCATCCCCCAAAAAGAAAAATTGAATGCAGCAGCAGCAGCGAGACCATCCATCAACAACAAGACACTTCAGCGATCAATGAGGCAACTGAAACAATATGTGAGGCAGAGCAGTCGGTATCTCTGGATGATTGGGACTCTTGGATCTTGAATGATGAGTGAAATATGGTCACAGTACCACAACTTGCATCGTCACACTACCACAACTTGCATTGTCACATGCACTAGCACAACTTGCATGATGTCAGAATAGCATCTCAGATCTGTAGTAACTAGTTATGTTCGAACAAATATGCTTATAGTGTGGTGTTAGAGTAAATTGCTTAATTTGATGTAAAACTGTAACATTATAAAGGAAAGCAGTTCACGGTTTGCTATGTATTGTTAGTTACTGCAAATTTAGGTGCTTTCATGTTGTAAACTAATGCCTTCTTCCTTAGTAATATGTGTATTCGACTGACTCTTGTTTCTTGGTTTTTGATTGCTAATTAAATTAGAGATTACTAATTTTTGATTACTAACTGCTTTTGATTACTAATTAAATTAGACTACCAGTAAAAAATTTGAATAACCGGCTAACTTCTGGCATTACCAGCCATACGGCCGACTAACTTTGAAGACTAATTTTGAGCACTGTACATACATGCATACATACATGCATACATACATTTTTTTGTTACAAGGGCCCTTAGGGCCCAGGTTACTGCAGATGCTAAGTACTTGCTACTTGTTACAATCTACCACTATTCACATGTACAGTCACTATATGTACTTTAGTCACTTCAAACTTCAAACTTCAAACTTGCTGCTTGGACAGAACTGAGAGAGAGGCAATTATATGTTAGTTCCTTACCCAAGGGAACTTATGTATGTAGCCCTCCCACACTTGAACTCTGACCCAAAGGTCCCGGATGTTGCCAATCTCCAACTGCACACTCTAACCAATTGAGCCACTTTTTTTGTACATACGTACATACAAGAGCCCCTAAGGCCCAGGTTCGATACTGCAATCACTATTCTGCAATCCAACACTACTGTATCACAAGTCACTATCAGAAGTCACTATGATGTACTTCACTCTTGCTGTACTTGCTGTACTTGCTGTAGATACTTTCTGTAGACAGAAACTGACACTCCGGAGAGAGAGGCAATTGTATATTAGTTCCTTGCCAAAGGGAATTTATGTATGTGGCCCTCCTGCACTCAAACTCTGACCCGAAGGTCCCAAATGTTGCCAATCTCCCAATGCACACTCTAACCAATTGAGCCACATACATACATACATACATACATACATACATACAAACATACATACATACATACATACATACATACATACATACATACATGTATAGTTGTACTTGAAGAAATAATATATGATTCTTCTACATACATACATACATACATACATACATACATACATACATACATACATACATACATACATACATACATACATTATATACATACTTACTGTACACATGCATACACATACATATTATATACATACGTTCATTCATACAATCATACATACATACCACCACTCCAATCACTTCACATGTGGTCGACAATGGATTTTCTGATTGGCATTTGCCATGTCGTCTAGCGAGGTGCAGAGGTGCATCTTGTACCTTGGGATTTCGACATCAGTGGTGAGAGCTACGATGGCTTGTTTGTATCAAATGGTCCTGGAGACCCATCCTTGTGTGGTAAAACTATTGAAAACATTAGACAGGTGATGTGGGCGTGGCCTGGGCGGAATGTTGTATTGATTTGTGAGTTTTACCGTTTAGGCTATGTGTCATCCATCTGTGAGTCCCGTGTTTGGGATTTGCATGGGAAATCAACTGGTGAGCTTGGCGGCTGGTGCAAAGTCATACAAACTACCACTTGGCAATAGGTTGGTTGTGTTGAGTTGTACTTATGAGTTAAATAAAACGAACACAACCTGGTAGTTATGATTGTTTATTTTTTGTTTGTCTGTTTGTTTGATTATTTATTTTTTGTTTGTTTTTGTTTGTGTATTTGTTTGTCTGTTTGCCTGTTTATTTAGTTACTTTGTTTGTCTCTGTTTATTTGTTGTTTGTTTGTGTATCTGTTTTTCTTTGTTTGCCTGTTTGTTTGTTTGTCTGTTTATTATTTTTTGTTTGTCTATTTGTTTGTCTATTTGTTTGTTTGTTTGTCTGTTTATTTGTTTTTGTTTGTCTATTTGTTTGTCTGTTTGTTTGTCTATTTGTCTGTCTGTTTGTTTGTCTGTTTGTTTGTCTGTTTGTTTGTTTTTGTTTGTCTATTTGTTTGTCTATTAGTTTGTTTGTCTGTTTGTTTGTTTGTCTGTCTGTTTGTTTGTTTGTTTGTCTGTTTGTTTGCGTAATTTTAATGTATAATTTCATGACTTCAGAGGTCACAATCAGCCAGTTTTCAATCTACTAACAAATCGTGCTTTCATCACATCTCAAAATCACGGCTTTGCCATCGACAACAAAACATTACCTGAAGGTTGGTCACCTCTCTTTATCAACGCAAACGATGGAACAAATGAAGGCATCATGCACAACACCAGACCCATCTTCACTGCCCAGTTTCACCCTGAGGCCATGGGGGGTCCAACAGACACAGAGGTAATACAAACAGTGCAACAAATTTTAATTTATTAATTTATTAATTTAATTTATAATTAATTTATTAATCTATTAATCTATTCATCTATTCATCTATTAATCTATTAATCTATTCATCTATTCATCTATTAATCTATTCATCTATTCATCTATTAATCTATTAATCTATTAATCTATTAATCTATTAATCTATTCTATTAATCTGTTAATCTATTAATCTATTAATCTATTAATTTTAATCTAATAATTTATTAATTTATTCATTTATTAATTTAATTTTAATCTATTAATTTATTAATTTAATTTTAATTTATTATTAATTTAATTTTAATTTATTGATTTAATTTTAATTTATTAATTTAATTTTAATTTATTAATTTATTTTATTAATTTATTAATTTTAATTTAGTAATTTTAATTTATTAATTTTAGTTTATTAATTTTAATTTATTAATTTTAATTTATTATTTATTTATTTATTGTTTTATTAATTTATTAATTTTAGTTTATTAATTTTAATTTATTAATTTATTATTTGATTACTTTATTGCTTTATGTGTCGCTGTGCTCCTCCATAATGGGCAAGTGGGGTCTTTATCTCCATCTGGGCGCCCACCAACCCGGCAGGTGAGCCCAGCAGGGCACATGTTTCTGTGTAGTCCACACGGCAATCAATGACTAGCCAATTCGATATAGATTGCAGGCATTACGGTAACCACGAACATCAGGACAGCATGCCTAGTGGATATAAATGACCACCAGCAAAGCACTGAATGTCATTGTCAATGGACTGTTTGCCAGACCACAGAAACTCCCCAACGACTGAAACGAGTCATAGTCTCATGGATAAAGCTAGAGAAACATGAGAAAGAAAGACAGACAAGTTTCATAATTTACTGTCATCACTGGGGTTTGAACACCCAAACCATGGAGTGGTAGCCATTGTCACTAACCACTATATATTATTAATTTATGTTTTATTGATTTATTAGTTTTAATTTATTAATTTATTGTTTATTAATTTATTGTTTTATTAATTTATTAATTTATTGTTTATTAATTTATTGTTTTATTAATTTATTAATTTATTGTTTATTAATTTATTGTTTTATTAATTTATTAATTTTAATTTATTATGTATTTTATTAATTTATGTTATTAATATATTTTATTAATATATTTTATTAATTTATTGATTTTAATTAAGATTATCTGCACAACTTGTTGAAATCTATAACCACAAATTGTAAATTTAACAAAATTGTAAAAATGCTTTAGTTGCATGTTGTTTGGTTTGTAGTTTCTGTTTGACTTGTTTATGGACATGGTACGAGGTAAGGAGACAACCGTGAAGTCTGCGATGCCGATGCCACGGCCGGCACCAGGAAGAGTTGATGTTTCTAAGGTGTTGGTCCTTGGATCTGGTGGACTATCTATTGGTCAGGCTGGCGAGTTTGATTACTCTGGATCGCAGGCAATTAAAGCTTTGAAAGTGAGAGTTGTGGAGGTGGCAGTGCCGGTGTGTGTGTGTGTGTGTGT
>NC_085102.1:6240293-6247793 GCF_963422355.1 Corticium candelabrum
ATCTGTTTGTGTGTTTGTTCATCTGTTTTTTTGTTTGTCCATCTGTTTGTGTGTTTGTCCATCTGTTTGTGTGTTTGTCCATTTGTTTCTCTATTTGTAACATTCCAGGTGGAGGATGCACACAAAGCTGCTGCGACTATTGGCTACCCGGTTATGATTCGTTCAGCGTTTGCACTCGGTGGTCTTGGCTCTGGTATAGCAAACAACAAGACACGATTGACAGACATGGCTAACAGGGTCGGATACATTTGTCAAAATATTTTTAAATTTTAAAATATTGATATTAAATATTAAAATTTAATAAAAATTTGAATTTAAAATTTTATATTTATTTAATTAATAATTTTAATTTATTTCTTAAAATAAATAAATTCATAATATTTGATATCAATATTTTTTAATTTTAAATTTATTTAATCAATTTCTGTTAATTTTTATTGCTAAAATTACTAATTAATTAATTAATTTTATTAATTTTTATTAAAATATAAAAAATATTTTCATAATTTCAATGATATTAAAATGTCTATTAAATTTTAATATTTGATATTAATATTTTATATTTAAAAATATATTAATCAGGTGAAAGGGCACTGGTGTGTTTACTTCTAAAATGGTAATACGCTGGGTGGTGTCAATGTTAATATTCAATGAAGCAAATCTTAACACTTCTATTTTATATTTAAATTTATATGCATCTATACAACAATTAAGAAACACACACACAAACAAACAAACAAACACACACACACACACACGCACACACGCACACACGCATGCACACACACAGATTTTATGAAAGTGGTTTGATTCAGAATTATTAGCAACTAATTTTGGATTCCAACTTGATGCACTAACCAGTTTCATGTTGGTTGTCATTACTAGTGTCTCTACTTTAGTAGGTATTTATTCAACTGGTTATGTGTGGAGACCCTCACATCCTTAGGTTTATGTGTTATTTGTCTATTTTCACTTCTTTTTATGATTTTACTTGTTACTAGTGATAATTATATTTAGTTAATTCTAATTTATTGATTGCTAAAATTATTAATTAATTAATTTTTATTTTTTTCAAAATTTAAAATTTATAATGATTAAATAGTTTAAAAATTATTTTATTTTTAGGCGTTTGCCACGACAAAACAGATTTTGATTGAGAAGGTACTAAGTGGGTGGAAAGAAATTGAGTATGAAGTTGTTCGGGATGTGGCCGATAATTGTGTGACGGTGTGCAATATGGAGAACTTTGATCCATTGGGAGTTCACACAGGTGACTCTCTCGTCGTGGCTCCTAGTCAGACGTTGTCTAATAGAGAATATCACATGCTGAGAGAGACGGCATTGAAGGTGTGTTGCATTGTATTATGGATGTGCACGTATGCAATGTATTAATTAATTAATTAATACTTAATAATAATTAATTATTTAATAATTAATAATTAATTAATTAATTAAATTTAATTAATAATTAATTAATTAATTAATTATTGTTTGTTTGTTTACGTGTTTTTGTACTTGTTTGTTTATCCCCACCCTCATACTTTCTCCTTGCTGGAGGTACAGTATGAGGGTGGGGAAGAGTTTGGCTATGTCAAACTAATGGTTGGTGTGATTGATGTCTATGTGTGATGGTGTACGAGCGGCTGAGTGTTTTGAGTGTTTGTTTCTTATAATATGTTTGTTTGCCTGTTTGATGGTTTATTTATTTATTTGTTTATATATTAATTAATATAAAATGCTCATTATGACAACTACCAGACGTCTAGAGAAGCTGCACAAACAACCAGTCATCTAGAGAAGCTATACAAACAAACAGATGCCTAGAGAAGCTGCAGAAACAACCAGACGTCTACATTCTTGTGAGCTGGAAAATTGGTGGTGAGTTGCTTGTTTTGCTCTACATTGTAACTTGCCCACCAACAAACGGAACAATGATCACGTGCGTTACTTTATCACGTAAGGCGCTACCCGACTTGTAACATTTGGCTTGTTCCAGCACTTTGAAACAACCTGATCTACATTTGAAACGTGCATGTTTCCCTCCATTACGACAATAACCAGACGTCTAGAGAAGCTGCACAAACAACCAGACGTCTAGATTGTTGTGAGCTGGAAAATCGGTGGCGAGCTGTTTCTTATGTTGTACGTGAGGATTTAGCACTTAGAAACAACGCCTAATCTAGCTACATTTGTAACGTTCATGTTTTCCCACATCTGCTTTTGTTTTGGCTCTGGGGTACCTATGCCACGCCTAAAGACGCCCATAGTGACTCATTACGACTTCAAAAGCAGCACAAACAATCAGACGCCTAGAGAATTTGCACAAAGAACTAGACGTCTAGAGGGCAAAGGTTGTAACATTATGCTTGTTTCATCAATAGTGTCATCTTCTGAAAGCCCAAAACATTGTAGGTGCATGAAATCGTGTTTTGTTTACTGAAAATCATTGCTGCTTCTTTTGTTTCTATCTAACTGAAAGCTGGTTTTTGTATTTGCTCTAGACTTTCGCTGTGTGTGGCGGTTAGTTGGTATTGTTTAGACCATTCTGTCATAGTGTGACTAATTACCTTTAAGGTGCATACCAGCCGAGGGTTTGCACTTCTAGTGCTTCTTCATTTATTTGTTTATTTGTTTATGTATTAATTAATATAATATAAAATAGTTAATATATTAATTTATTAATTCTTAATAAATTAATAAATAGGTATTTATTATTTATTAGTATTGTTATTTCTTTGTTTGTTTATGTGTTGTTTGTACTTGTTTGTATTAGTTAATTAATTTGTTTATTTATTTATTTATTTATTTATTATAATATTTATTTATTTATTTATTTATTTATTTATTATAACATTTATTTATTGATTGATTGATTGATTTATTATTGTTATGTGTTGTATAGGTTGTTCGCAGTTTGGGTATTGTTGGAGAGTGCAATATCCAGTATGCTCTTGACCCTGAGTCAATGGATTACTGCATCATTGAAGTAAACGCTCGTTTGTCTCGAAGCTCAGCTCTTGCATCCAAAGCAACAGGGTAAGACACATTTCTTTACAACACCATGTGTGTGTGTGTGTGTGTGTGTGTGTGTGTGTGTGTGTGTGTGTGTGTGTGTGTGTGTGTGTGTGTGTGTGTGTGTGTGTGTGTGTGTATTTGTCATTTTTCAGGTACCCACTTGCATTTATTGCTGCCAAACTCGCTCTTGGTATTCACCTTACTGACATCAAGAACTCAACGACTCAGTCAACTACTGCATGTTTTGAGCCAAGTCTTGATTACATTGTTACCAAGGTTAGTTGTATACATGTATTAGATGGATAAGCTAAGACATTGTCTCAGACAGACAGACAGACAGACAGACAGACAGACAGACAGACAGACAGACAGACAGACAGACAGACAGACAGACAGAGTGACAGACAGAGTGACAGAGTGACAGATTGTTATATTTGAACTCTTACTCTACCAATAACAATCGCTAACTTTACGTATGCATAACAATAACAGTCAATGAACAAAATGTTGAACGTCTTTATCATACAGAAAATCATCAAAATTGCACTTAGACAACTTTGACAACTTTTAAAAATCACACGAGAGTTGCAAGACTGTACAACTACAGACAGTTGCTTTCTCCATCTATCTCTAAACAGACAGACAGACAGACAGACAGACAGACAGACAGACAGACAGACAGATTATTTTATTGTTACAGATCCTCTACTTGTACACATCCTAAACTTCTATGATATACCAGTCCTTCACAGCGAAATACTTTAAAACATTAGTGGACTTGGATAATGTCAAAATCAAATACTAAACCATCTAGAGCAAACGTTGATACAAGAAAATGAGTTGATGAAGAATAGGCGACAAATGACAATTCAACTGTGAGACGAAGGCGGATCCCGAGCTCAGAGAGCAGAAAAAAGGTGTGTACACAACCCTGACTGATAGCAGACGCCAACTGAAGCCACAAGAAGATGATGGGACAAAGAAATGACGACAGGAGACCATCCAGCTGCGAGACGAAGGCGGACACTAAGCTCAGAAAGCGGGAAACATGTGTGCACAACCTTGACTGACAGCAGATAGCGACATAAGCCACAAGAAGGAAAGTGAAGACAGAGCGCCGACAAAGGAGATAACATTGAAGACATGTGGACACGAATGACAAAGAAAGGGGCCCTGACGGGCAACAATGTTCCTTGGGACGGTAGCAGCCGAAGCCGCACACGTCAACTTGAAAATTTCTGCTCTCTTGGCCCTCTGACAATCGTCTTCTTGCACGATACAAAGTAGAAGACAACACTACCAACATCTGGGAACAGACAGACAGACAGAGAGACAGACAAACAGACGGAGAGACAGACAGACAGACAGACAGACAGATAGTCTGCATTGTTCTCTTTTAATTGTTACATGTTTGTTTGTTTTTAAATCTAGTCCTAGTAAACTCTCGTAGTTACAGAACTTTATATAGTTACCTTGCTAGCATTGTATTATAGATGTATGTTTGAAATAAATGTTATTTGACAGACAGACAGACAGACAGACAAACAGACAGACAGACAGACAGACAGAGCAGTTTCTGCTGTTTGAATGGCAACAACTACTCTCCTTGGACAGTTCTGCTGTGAGAAGCAAATCAGTCTGTGGTAGAGATCAAATCAAGAGAGCGGCTGTGAAATTGATCAAGTGTGGGGAACTGTCCAGGGCATCTCGTATTCTGACAAGTTTAGGGTTAGCACCAGCCACAGAGGAAACTGCAGAGAAACTAGCAAGCAAACACCCAACGAGATCGTCTGCTCTGCCTGAAGGAAACTTGAACGAAGAAACCATATCTCTTTCCATGCAGCTTTTCCTGCACAGCATACAAAAGTCACAGAGAGGCTCTGGCTGCGGCCCTTCTGGTTGGCGATATGAACATTTACAAGTTCTGGTGTCTGATGCAGCAATTGCCCGATATCTGCATGCTGTGTGCTCTTGCATCGCATCAGGAGAAATTCCAAAATCAATCTCAACATTGCTGTCGTCTGCCTGCTTAGTAGCCCTACCCAAGCTCAATGGTGATGTGAGGCTCATTGCAATTGGCGAAGTCCTGAGGCGGATTACTGCCAAGTCCATCTGCTTACAGCTGAAAGACCAACTTTCTGAGTACTTTTCACTAATCCAACATGGGGTAGCAACCAAGGGAGGCGCAGACCTCCTTGTCCATCATGTCCTTTTGCTGCTGGAGGAAAACAAGGACTGGGTAGTGTTAAAGACTGACGCAAAAACGCTTTCAATTCCATTCACAGAGGCCAAGTGATGACACAAGTTTTGTCATCTTTTTCTGAGATTGCAAACCATGTGATGGAAATGTATTCAGGGTCCAGTCCTTTAGTTCACCTAATGGACAGTTTCTCAATGGTGCTGTCATCTGAGGAAGGCATCCATCAAGGGGACCCCCTTGGGCTAGTGCTCTTCTCATTGGGTATTCACAACATTCTGACTACCATACAGTGCAAGTTCCAAGACATTGTTGTCCTTGCTTATCTGGATGATGTGATTCTGGTTGGATCATCACTCAATGTGCTCGACACTTTTGCATTCGTAAAGCAAGAGTTTGGCAATGTCGGACTTCAAACTCAAGACAAGAAGTGTGAGCTGTACTGCTCATTGTCTTCAGCAGTACCAGATTTATTGTCAACAGATATCCCTATTTCCCACACAGGAACTAAGATTCTTGGGATTCCTATTGGCAGTCATGACTTCATCTCAAATGTCTGTATTGACGTCGCAAATTCTGGCAATGTGTTTTGCCAGCAGTTATCTGACTTGAATGAGCCTCAGGGAGCAATGCTTCTTCTGAGACATTGCCATGCAAACCAACTCAAACCATTTGGCCAGAGGAGTTTGCCCAGATAGCTTGCAACCTGCTGCCACTATTCATGATCGACTGACTAAAAAGTGCTTTACAACTTTGATCGGTACCAGAGATTTAACAGCTAGACAATGGGAGCAAGCAACACTCCCCATACGTCTTGGTGGGTTCGGAATGACACTGCTGCAAACTGTCTCCCGTTTTGCCTTTTTATCCAGCTGGGGTCATTCCCTGCAGGAGTTACTGAACCGGTTCACATCCCTGGCAGATCATGTCAGGACTCTTTTATCAAAGTGCAAGAAGGGTAGCATTGGTTATCAACTGGATCAACTATGGGATGACGACAGGGATCTGTCAGAGGTGGTATCTAACACAAAGAAACTCCAACACAAATTGACAGATGCTAACAACCAGATTACAGTCAATGATTTGATTGACAGCTCATCTAAAAAAGACGCTGTACGTCTGCTGTTTCTGCAGGGTAAGGGAGCTGGAGCTTGCCTCAGTGCTGTACCTTCCTCAAAGAAGTTTGCGCTATCACCCAACAGTTTTATTTTGCTGGCTTCAATGAGGTTAGGGATTCCTGTCTCTCTTCCTGAGTGGGTCAACAAGTGCGATTGTGGTTGAACTTTAGATATAAAGGGCTCTGACGCAGATGGATTCCACCTCCTAACATGCAAGAACGGTGGTGGCCCTGTGTGGACCCATGATTCGATGATGTCAGTATGGTCTGAGTGCTTGAGTTCAGTTGAGCTGCTCCACAAGTGTGAGCCTAGGGATCGCTACACACATTCGAACAATCGGCCTGACATCCTAGTTTATGACTCGGAGACAGGATCTAACGTTGAGTTAGACGTGGCACTAGCTCACCCATGGGCATCAGACATCTTACCTCGTGCAGCTACAACTGGAGGAAGCGCGGCAGTGAGAAGGGAGCAAATCAAGGAAAACAAGTACACCCAGGAACGACTACCCAGTGGATATTCACCAACAGTCGTGCCTCTTGTATTCGAATATTTGACTGTTGGGGGGAGAAAGCGTCTGAGTACTTGAGGGTCCTCGCTGCTTTGTGGAGGGATGACGATGGATGATCTAACATTGCTGAGTTCAAAACACACTGGAGACGACGATTTTCAATCAAGCTGCAGCAATGCAATTCAAGTGTGATCTCTAGAAAGATGGCAGTAATTTCAGTTGGACAAGAATCTTACAGTGTCCTTGACGAATATCAATTTGTTTTAAACTAAGTGGTTAAATGTATTCTGCCCCCCCTATGGGGTCATCTGTTGTAGCCTTAATTGTTTGTTGTTGATTTAGAGGAACTTTACTTAAAGACTAGCTTTTAAGCTCTTGATGGAAATTTCTTTGGATTTGAAAAATATATGTATTTGACAGACAGACAGATAGACAGACAGACAGACAGACAGACAGACAGACAGACAAATATTAACAACATATTATCTTCATATTTTGAACATTTCTACTTATTTCATTTACAATTATTTAGATCCCAAGGTGGGATTTAGATCGATTTCATGGAACAACAAACGAAATTGGCAGCTCAATGAAAAGTGTCGGCGAGGTTTGCCTGTCAAACACACTCAATACAAATTCTCAATTTGTCACAACTTGCT
>NC_085102.1:6255293-6257793 GCF_963422355.1 Corticium candelabrum
TATAGCGACTGCTGTACCACCCTCCATGAAGACTAGTGAGTTAAATCCACCATACATCTGTGATGCGTAATTGTATAGCTCAGGGAAGGACTGGCGTAGCTCGTTGAGCAGGTGATGTCTATTGATAGAGTTGAATGCATTCTTTACATCGGACTTCAGTACAATCCAATCAGGGTTGTGTTCCAGCATCAGCTCAATATGGTGAATAATTAACTCTGAACCATTCTCTGTGGAAACTCCATGCTGGATAGGGCAGAAGAAGCTGGCAAAACTGTTTTTCATTTGCACACAGATGGCTCTCGAGGTTACTCGGCGAATGCATTCTCCGATAGCAATGGGTCTCACATCGCCATTTGGCTTAGGGATAGCAATTAACCGGGAAGAAGACAACAGCTTGGTAGCTATTTCAGGAAGTATCCCATGAGCTGTCTGTCTGTCTGTCTGTCTGTCTGTCTGTCTGTTTGTCTGTCTGTTTGTTGGTATGTCAGTCTGTCTGTTTGTCTGTCAATGTGTCTGTCTGTCTGTCTGTCTGTCTGTCTGTCTGTCTGTCTGTCTATATATTTGTCTGTTTGGAGTCTGTCAGTCTGTTTGTGTTTGTCTGGTTGTGTGTGTGTGTGTGTGTGTGTGTGTGTGTGTGTGTGTGTGTGTGTGTGTGTGTGTGTGTGTGTGTGTGTGCGCGCGCGTGCATGCATGTATTTGCATGTGTATGTGTGTGTGTGTGTGCATGTGTGTGTGTGTGTGTGTGTGTGTGTGTGTGTGTGTGTGTGTGTGTGTGTGTGTGTGTGCGTGTGTGCATGCGTGCGTGCACGCGTGTGTGTGTATTCATGCACATGTCCTTGTGTACACACACAGTAAAGTTGTGTACATCACAGTCAATGATCATATGATATTAACAACTCACTTCATTACATTATACAAATGTTGTATCCAACTCTCTAACCGTCATTTTCCATTAACAGGTGATTGATGCAACTACAAAAATCGTGTCCGAATTTCAGATATCTGGACCTTGCAACATCCAATTCTTATACAAAAATGGCAATCTGATGGTAAGCAAGAATACAGTCACTCTCAACCATCAGTGTGTTACTAATGTTAATAATTAATTAATTAATTGCAGGTAATTGAGTGCAATCTTCGAGCATCACGATCCTTTCCATTTGTGTCGAAAACCATAAAGTCTGATCTAATTGCTACTGCAACGAAGATTATGGTTGATGCTCCAATGAAGGATCAAAGGCTTTATCCACTGGGAAGCCCAATTCAACCAAGAGGATACGTAGCAATAAAGGTTTGTTTCTGTCTTTGCTGTTGTAGATGACAGACTGACAGACATACGGACAGAAAGACAGACAGACAGACAGACAGACAGACACACAGACAGGCAGACAGGTAGACAGGCAGAAAGACAGACAGACAGACGGACGGATGGACAGATAGACGGACGGACAGACAGACGGACGGACGGACAGACAGACAGACAAACAGACAGACGGACCAACATACGACTTCATTCAATTAATTTGTTGACATCATGTCAGGCACCCATGTTTTCATGGCCTCGACTTCACGACGCCGATCCAGTTCTAAGATGTGAGATGGCATCAACCGGAGAGGTACAACAAACTAATCAACAATATTTAAATATTTAATTGATATTATTTCTACATTAATAAAATAAATAATATTAACTAAATAATTAATATTAATTATATGTTAATTTTTACATTAATTGATATTAATTATATTACTAATTTCTACATTAATTGATATTAATTGATATATTTTTGTTGTAGGTTGCTTGCTTTGGTCACACTGTTTACGATGCGTTTCTAAAAGCGTTACTTTCCACTGGATTTCGATTGCCTGAGGAAGGAAGCAAAATATTATTTGGTGTTCAGGTTAGCACTTTCCGTAATAATGAACTTTATCACAAGAATTTACCAGCGTGCCTCGCTGGCGCAGTCGGCAGCGCGTCAGTCTCATAATCTGAAGGTCGAGGGTTCGAACCCCTCGCGAGGCACCATCTTTCTCTTTTTTTTCCAGTATTTAAAAATACATTTAAAATTTTTATTTGTTTTTATTTGTTTTTATTTGTTTTTAGTATTTGTTGAATGTATATTTCGTTTATAAAATGCTTTTATTGTGTGAATTCGGTGTGTTGGTTAACGCGCGTTAGCAGTCGTGATTAATTGTGCATAATAGGATAATTATAAAGAACAGTCAAATAACTGAAATCTAATAAGAATGCAATAGAAACGACTGACTTCTTAGGGTTATGTGTTAGGGTTAGAGGTCTATGTGGTCTGTAATGCGAGGCAAAAGGTCGCGTGAGCTGTCAAATTAGTTAAATTAATTAATTTTGATTGCAGACATAGTGGTGTACACCAATCGTTATGCCATCAGGCATCCTAACCACGAGGTGTCTGTGTGTCTCATTGAATCATACAGTTGGTAATGATGATTTTATTAATTTAGCATATTTATGTATCTAAGTATG
>NC_085102.1:6265293-6275293 GCF_963422355.1 Corticium candelabrum
CATGAATATTTAGGACCTACAGATGCGGTTTGCTGATTGTTTGTACTAGGCATTAGTCCAATAATCATTTCCAAATGGCTGTTTAGCTGTCTGCTGCAAGAGATTTACGTGTCTTGCTTTGCAGATGTTTTTGATGGACCATCAAGATCACGACTTGCACGTACACTTGATTGTGGCGACTAACTCGTCAGACAGTTGGACTCTAACGACTGCTCATTTTGTAAATAAACTGGTGACTATCATGAGGTCTGTAGCCTTGATTGTGCGTGTTGATCAATATCCCACTTCCGGTGAGCTCTTAAGGTTATTGTTAGTGACGTCATCAGTGTATTTATCTAGACTGATTGTAGGTCCTGATGTACTTGTGGGAACGACAATGTCTGGTACTGCATCTGTGTCTAGTACTGCATCTGCCTCTGTGGCTGGGTTGAGTGTCTCATCTGATGGTGTTAGGCTTGTGACGTCATTTCGAGTATCAGACAGTACTACGACATCAACGACTGCAGTGACTGATGGATATGATTACAAATTGTCAGGAGCAAAGGACAACTCTGCAGGATTGAGTCTTCTTGGTTGTCTAGTTGTGTTGAGCGTGTGGAACTGTGTGAGATGAAAATGCAGATTCTAATTCTACTAAGACTGTTCATTACTCGAGAAGCATGCGACTTGCTACATTTTTCATTATCCTGAATTTCTGTTTACAGATGACGACATGACGATGTGTATTAACATCTTAAGCTATTGGAATTATTTATATGTTAGTATTACAAAATATGATGCCTGGTCTGAATGCAAGAGCCTATGGACACATACTGTGCTGTCTGGCCACACCCTTTGTGGGCGTGGCTATTTGATATTTACGTTATATGTGCATACCACGTGTAGCACACACCCACGCATACATACCCACGCACAACGCACACACCACACCTCCACTCCCAACTCCGCCTTCGATCGCGCGCTTCAAACGCTTGCTCACGCGAGTCATATCTCCTCTAACGCGCGTTACAACCTCGTGTTCTAAACGACGTCAGACATCCGGGATTATTTGGTACTCGGGCGTCGGTTAGGTCACGCGGAGAGCCGACCTTCACTTTTCTCTCACTTCACGCCAACCGAAGACACCAAACCTCAATCCAACAAGTCGAGCCAAACGCAAAAGGGCTAATAATTACAACCGAACCAGGTAAGTCGTTCCACGCTTATCCCTAGACCTCAAATTCGCTCACAAAGTGCGGGGCCTCACATCATGTCGTCACACGATGTGACGCACGCATCTCCCAGCGCAACCAAAACGTCATAGAAACAAGTCAAGCGTTATTCTTTTCTCTCAGCTGCTCGAGAAGACCCGACGAGTCGTTTTTCCTTCATATTTTGTACGTTCGAGCGGTTGGCGACGCCATGGCGGCGCGGGCAGGAGCGCAGAGACCAAACGGTCCATCACAGAACAAGATCTGTCAGTTCAAACTCGTTCTATTGGGTATTGGCGGCTTGTTCGTCATGCGTTCGACGCGCATGTTGAGTGGGGATGTTGTGGTGTAGGTGAGTCGGCGGTGGGCAAGTCGAGTCTCGTGCTGAGGTTTGTGAAGGGTCAGTTTCATGAGTATCAAGAGTCGACGATTGGAGGTAAAGGCTAGGGTAGTGTTGTTGATATCAATCACTTAAATTTTTGAATGAAACTGAAATTGATATTAATAAATTATTGAAATTTATTTGACGTATTTAAGTATATTGATATTAACAAGTAGTGTTTGAGTCGTTCAATTTTCCTCACAGCAAGAGATGTCAAACTGCTGCTGCTTGCTAACTCGGCAGTAGAGATGCCTGCACACACCATAGACTACTTCTTTCCACCCTGGAGACCAACTTCTTTCGTCCATACTGTGCCGCCGTTTTCACTGCTTGACTTCGTGCACTTGGCCTTTGTCTCCATGAGGAATAACCGGAAATAGACATAAGTTCACATATGAGTACTTCAACGTTGCAAGCGATTGAAGCACTTTACAATGTCGGAGTAGCATGACGGTTGTTCTTTGCAAAGAAACATGTTGTCGTAGGCTTGTTGGGTGTGGCACTCTTGTTGATCTGAGATGATTATTGTGATGATGACGTTTGAAGATATCACAGAAGCTAGATGGTGAGCTGAAGAGGGTCAAATTCTCCAGAGCCGACATGCTCAGGAGTCTGTCATGCTACATCCGAACACACACACACACACACACACACACACACACACACACACACACACACAACACATGCACACACACACACACACACACACACACACACACAACACATGCACACACACACACACACACACACTTTATGTAATTAGTGTGAATTTTATTTCACAACCGACTACTTTTTAAATGTTCTCAGTGAATTTCATTATATTTCCCGCTTACCCATAATGTGATGAATTGTTTATCATTGATTTAACTCGTCCATATTTAATGTACTGAGTGGAAACTTGAATGTTTTTGTCTGTTGCTTGCAGTTGATTATTTACTTTAATTAATATCAATTTTTTCTTAGCGGCTTTTCTCACGCAGACAGTCTGCTTAGAGGACACGACAGTGAAGTTTGAGATCTGGGACACAGCAGGCCAAGAAAATATCCTCTAAAAACAGAGTGTTGATATAACATGGTTCTATGTGTAGAGTATGTCCATTGTATGTATATTGTATGTCCATTGTATGTATATTGTATGTATGTATATTGTATGTATGTATGTATATTGTATGTATATTGTATGTCCATTGTATGTATGTTGTATGTCCTTTGTATGTATATTGTATGTCTAGTGTATGTCCATTGTATGTATATTGTGTCCTTTGTATGTATATTGTATGTCCATTGTATGTATATTGTATGCCCTTTGTATGTCTATTGTATGTATATTGTATGTACATTGTATGTCCATTGTGTGCCGTTTAACTTTCCAACGAATCAGTGACGAATACAAATCCCTTGATATCAACTGAGAGTGATTTTTCTGACTCTGAGACGCATTTTTATTTCTCCACGATTTTGTTGTTTACGTGTATTACCTTGACTGTGTGAACGGTATCATAGTCTGGCACCGATGTACTACAGGGGAGCACAAGCAGCTATCGTTGTTTATGACGTCACAAATCAGGTGAGACAATATGTGATACATCATTGATATTAACAACATCTAATGATGACGACGATGACGAGTCTTACTCTCTTGATGACAAATCGAGGCATTTGTCTGACGAAAATCGTTTGTATAGTCACACAACATTGTTAAACAGCAAGAGTGTAAAGTGTTGTGGTGCATGGTTTAGGATACGTTCAGTCGTGCTAAGAACTGGGTGAAGGAACTGCAGCGTCAAGCTAGTCCTAATATTGTTATAGCACTTGCTGGCAACAAGGCCGATCTCAGCAACAAGCGGATGGTAGAGTTTGAGGTGAGTTGGATGGTTGATTGTCTTGTTGAAGTGGTGGGTGGACGGTATGTGAAATGTGTTGAGGTTTTTCAAGTTTGTTTTGTTTTTTGTTTTGTGTGGTTGTCTGTATGTTAGTTGTTCTGGGTTTATGTTTGTGTTGTCTCTTTGTTTGTCTCTCTGCTGATTTGTGTCTGTACGTGTGTTTGTTCGTGTTTGTGTCAGTCTGTTTGTTTGTCTGTCTGTTTGTTTGTTTGTCTATTTGGTTGTCTGTCTGTCTGTCTGTCTGTCTGTCCATTCATCTGTCTGTGTGTTTGTCCGTCTGTTTGTTTGTCTATTTGTCTGTCTGTTTGTCTGTCTATTTGTTTGTCTCTCCATCTGTCTGTTTGTCTGTCTGTCTGTTTGTTTGTTTGTCTCTCCATCTGTGTGTCTGTCAGTCTGTCTCTTTGTCTGTCTGTTTGTCCATTTGTCTGTCTGTTTGTCCATTTGTTTGTCTGTCTCTGTCAGCCCATTCATCTGCCTGTCTGTTTGTCCATTTGTCTGTCTGTTTGTCTGTCTGTCTGTCCATTTGTCTGTTTGTCTGTCTGTGTACTTGTCTGTCTGTCTGTCCATTCATCTGTCTGTCTGTCCATTTGTCTGTTTGTCTGTCTGTGTACTTGTCTGTCTGTCTGTGTACTTATCTGTCTGTCTGTCCATTCACCTGTCTGTCTGTCCATTTGTCTGTTTGTCTGTCTGTGTACTTGTTTGTCTGTCTGTCCATTCATCTGTCTGTCTGTGCTTGTTTGTTTGGTTTATCATTTATGTCTTTTCGACAACCGTTTGTAGTTTACAACACATAACTTTGTATTCTCAATCTACCACTGAATCACTTGAATACAAAAAGGCTATAAGCTGGTTTTCGTAGACAACAGAATTATGCAGCTATTTGTACACTCACAACCATCTACCCATGTAGTAAACATATTACAGTCCTTGGTGGCAGCATCTTTGAATAGTGAATTTGCATCCTTGATTTGGTCAATTGCAGCTGCCAAAGGCCTCATACTCAAGCTGTGTGTCATAGGGACACTTGAGTGATGACATCAGTTATGTGCATCCCATATTGATGACTCAAATGTAGAGATATGTTAGGTATGGTGACTGCAAACAAGGAAGTGTAGATATCGTGAGTTTAGTTGGCTTGTGGGTCTGTATTGATGCGAATTCCAACGATTTGGTGGTTCAGTTTATGTTGGAAACGTATCTCTTAGACTGCACAAGATGCTTGATTGTGAAGAGTGAAGTCAAGATGTATGATTGTATGCTGAAGTTATGTGCTCGTCGACTGTCAATCATTCTGTCACATGCATTCGTATCACAGCATTCCAACTTTCTGTTGCATATGCAACAAACAAAGACACGTAGACGAATGAATTTTGTATCAACCTGCTTGCACTCGTTGCCTCTAGATTAGTGGCGTGTTAGTCGAACTGTGGACTGGTGTAACATCCGATGGTTTTGGAACGATTTTTCGTTTGGTTATGATAGTTGGTCTGTCCGTTTTCTAGGAAGCGCAAGCTTATGCTGAAGACAATGGATTATTGTTTATGGAAACGTCTGCTAAAACAGCAATGAATGTCAACGAGATTTTCCTGGAGATTGGTAAGTCAACGGCCATCCATGTCGTCATGCTGTTTCTGTAGAAAACAGGGAAACAGTGTGAGACTAAGGGTATGCCCTTTGTTGTTTGTTTATCTTGAATGTTTGTGTTTTAGCCAAGAAATTGCCGAAGAGTGATCCGGCCCAGCCTGGCAGGCCAAACCGCGCACCCGGTGGAGTGGATTTGCAGCAAGAACAGAGCAAGGGTTCAGGTGGCTGCTGCAAGTAGCTGTCCCAGATGTTTGTCCTAGTACACGAGTGTATTATATCTTTCTTGAGCTTGATGTACTTAGTAGTGAGGTGTTGGACACGACAGGAATGTAATGTTTATTTAGATGGTCGATTTGTGTGGTAGCCGCAGAACCCTACATTTCTTGGACTTCGTTTTTTTGTTGATGTCTTGTTGGTTTGATGTTAGGCTGTGTATTTCGATGTTCAATAGACTCTGTGCTTATAACTCACGCTACGTGTGTTACTTTGTCTGTCAGCTTGCTGGTTAATTGATGTACCATACCATACCAGTATTATGTTGCCGTTAGAGTTTGAATGTGTTGCAAGTTTAGGTTTACATACAGCAGATGTTGAGTGGTTTGAGCAGGAGTTGGTAATGTGATGTTTGCGTGTTGTGTGTGTGTGTACAAGCTACAGCATGTGATGTATGAGGTGGGATAGGAAGTTGTGTGCCTGTATAGCTAATTTATTGGTTTGATTTCTGGTTATGAGTTGGGGTAACGACTCATTACACAGACACTCGCATTCAATAGCTGTTGGCCTTCTTAGTGGTTGTAAATAGCTCCAGTCTTGTCTCTAAGAGCATTAGGTATGGAAGTTTCTCACGTTTGTCGTGAAACATGAAGTCCATGAACACGATTTCATTGTATTGGCTTGGCATATCACAACATGTACAAGGAGCATTCGCATGTTATAACTTGCATACATGCATACAGGTAATGGACACGTATTTCTCATCCGTGATTCTAACTGTTATTAACTGTTTGCTGCTTTTCCGTCAACTCCAAACAAAATAGTGAACATTTCCTTTGCTTTGTGAGCCTCTAGGTACTGACAGAATTGCCCTAAATCCATGTGGTAATCTCTACTCTTTCCACTGGCGTGCGCGTCAAAGTTCAATTCCTCAAATGGACCAAACTTTTTCAATATCTCCAGATCACCATCTACAGCGTCAATCACCTCGTGATGTCTAATTGTAATTCGTTTCCAGTTCATTGCCTTTATTCTCTGGGAATATTCCTCGACCGACTGAACGTCTCCCTCAACACAAACGACGCCCGGTTTACCAGGCAGGGAAAACCCAGTCAATCTCAACTCATCAGCCCACGACACAATATCCTTTCTCTTCTGTTTACTATAGATATGATGCATATAAAACCAAATACGAATTAGTTGACTGAGTTGACGTGGTCGACTCTCGACCCTCTTCCTTCCACTTCTACACACAGTCTCTTGACGAATCTCATTTAGATATGATCCTCCATTTTCTTTAAGCCATTGTATAACAGGTAGAATGCAAATCTCGCCATCTGGTAGAGATGAGAGAAATTGTTTTAGAGCAGAGTTCATCTTGTCTTCATCTGTTCGACTTCTCTCTCGACATCTGATGTGTAGATGTGGTTTTGCGTGCGGGTAGTCGCGCGGAAAGGTCGACGTTAGCTCAACAGTTGTCTTGTCGTTCATGGCGGGAATCTGCAAGTTGACCGTGAAAGTGATGAGAGAAATTGCTTGCAGCGATTCTGAACGCTTAAAAACGTAGTCTTCAATCTTTCTCACAGTTTCACTGTCGTCTAGTGTAAGCTCGTCGACTCCTGGAAACATAGCACGCAGCAATTCCAGTTCACTGAGCTGCTGATCTAGCAACTCAATGTCCATTATTATATCCGGGACATGTACATCCGGGACGGTGGCTGATAAATATCGTGATCTGGATTGCTGTCTTGTTTTCGATGGCTTGCTGGGTTGCTACTGTAGATTTTAAAACAGACTTTATTTTTAAAGGCAAGTTTGTAGTGAACGGTAGGTGTAACAGTAAAGTAAATAAAGTCATGTGATTAGCTGGTAGCGTGTGAGAACTTGATGACGATCATGATCATCATCTAATATCTAATATATAAAGCTCAAATTGTCTGTCTGTCTGTCTGTCTGTGTGTGTGCATGTTCGCGTTTGGTGGTCACGTCTTTTGTCCGTTCGCAACCGAAATCGGCACGCACACTCGACACGCACAGGGGAAGGTTTGCGTAAAAGAATGAAAAAAGTTATGCACCGGGGCCCCTCTCAAGGGGTCGACCCCGCCTAAAATTTCTCGACGACGCAAACGCTACACATTCCGGTTCATTCAAACACACGCCCGCACCGGTCCCGTGTAGACCCTATGCATCGCCGTCCTTCGCAAAGCTTCGAGCGATCGAATATCTCTTGCCGACGAAACTTACTCTTCTATCGCTTGCGTTTCTCTCCAAATTCTGATCGCATTTGCACCGAATCCAACCTACACGTTTTCTGTAGCAAGCGCTACACGGGAAGTGTGTCGATTTCTATCGAAACAAGCGCGAAGAACAAGATTCGAATTCATTCAGAATATCCGGGACCTCGCAACAAAGATGCACGTGACGTGTCCACAGACCTATCTTTACACTACAGTATCTTGCCCGTACGAAGGACGGGCCATGGATCCTAGTGATCAATAATATTATAGTTGAACAATTTGTTTATAATATTTTAATGCCTTTTTGATTTCTAAAATAAACACCCACAATTCTCGATTTCATTGAGATCGGTAATACAAATAGATAGCACTGACCATCAGTGATGAGGTGCTGATGATGAGAGCCTAAGGTGTATGCCTTACACCAACCCATCCCTGTGGATGACCACAGCCTCATGAAGCCTTTTTTCCCCCTTCTACTACTTATGTTGTCCTGCTTGCGTTATTTTAATTTTTAAACAGTTTCTGGGTCTCCGAGGGCGGCACTCCGAGGGCAATTATGTTTTAATATTTATTATTAGTTTTAAAAATTTTAATTAATAAAATTTAGACAGTGTTGTAACATGTTTTAGATACCCACCTAAGTGGACTCTAAACTATAAAATTATAATACAAAAATTAATTAATTGAATGCAAATTATTGAAATAGCCAAACGTCTATTTCACACACACACACACACACACACACACACACACACACACACACACACACACACACACACACACACACACACACGCACACACGCACACACACACACAGAGTCTAATATTAATTAAACTCCAATGTGTTTGAAACAGTCAGCTGGAGGTTGGTTTCACCCCGAATGTTTTGGAGTGAGTCGATATGAAAGGGTTGCAGAGTCGAGTGTTGCTTCGGCCACATAGCACCTCACATCAGCCAGATATCCATTACGAGAATACTGTAGTTAGTATAGAGACAGTTAGGTTAGCTTGTGGTGTTGAGTCGATGTTTACAGTATGAGTTATGGCTCACGATTTCTCCTGGTTGTTGCTGGCATGAGCAGTTGTATCTGTATGGCGTGAAGTCGGTGATTTCAAACTAAAGAGAACGACATGATTGTTTATACAAGATTGTTTATACAAGATTGTGTGTGTGTGTGTGTGTGTGTGTGTGTGTGTGTGTGTGTGTGTGTGTGTGTGCGCGCGCGCTCATGTTTGTCTGCATGATTCTCCGTCTGTATGTCTGTGCATGTGCCTGCTCACCTCTAAAAAGTTGAAACAGACAGACAGACAGATGGACTAACATGTGGACAGACAGACGGACAGACAGACAGATGGACTAACATGTGGACAGACAGACGGACAGATAGACAGATGAATGAACATGTGGACAGACAGATGGACAGACAGACAGACAGACAGACGGACGGACAGACAGACAGACAGACAATTTATTTTCATACAGATTCTACTTGTACATATGCTAGGATTTTTTAAAAACAAATCAGTGCTTGCAAACAACAAAGTCATTAACTAATGGACTTAATTGGCCTACAGACAGACAGACGGACAGACAGACAGACAGACAGACAGACAGACAGATAGACAGACAGACAGACAGACAGACAGACAGACAGACAGACAAATGAAGAAATGGTATCTACAGGCAGACAGACAAATAAAGAAAATCTCTCTGTCTGTCTGTCTGTCTGTCTGTCCACATGTTAGTTCATCTGTCTGTCTGTTTTTCAGTCCGTTTGTTAGTCCGTCCGTCTGTCTGTCTGTCTGTTCATCCGTTAATTAATTAATGTATCTGTCTGCATGTCTATTTCTCAGCTGCTCATCTTCCTGCCTGCATTTGTAGCTTTCACCTTGTCATCCTCATAAATATACAAAATCAAATGCTACAACTGCAGCTCATTCGCCCATACCGTTTGTATATACCACATTAGACACTTTATTCACCGTACGTACACCATTTTCAAAATCCTTTGGATGTGTTTGTCTTATATACTATATAGTAAATAAATATATAGTAAATATACTATATATTTACTATATAGTAAATGCATACGTCAGTCAACAAATCATTTGAAATTTTTCATACCGTGGTTGATGACTGTCCCCATTCCACAGTCGTCTGACATTTCTTTTCACTGTTGTTTTTGACTGTTGAATTTGTTTGTCCTAGAAGGTCAAAACGAATGGCTAAAGTATGGAAGTCAAAGACTGAATTCAATGATTACCATCATAGAGAAAAGCAGGAAATGAGAATCCAAGGTTGATAATAAGCAGATTAACAAGCGCCATTCCCTGCATTCCAGTGATTACAGATCAATGAAGTGGCAATCGATAATTAATTAATTACAAAATTAATTAATTAATGACAATTAGTTATGCAAACTACTGATTAGCAACTAATTAGTTATGTGGCTACATTAATTCTAAAGTGGTCACGCAATCACAGTTAGTTTGAGGTAAATTTGTAAC
>NC_085102.1:6277793-6280293 GCF_963422355.1 Corticium candelabrum
TACTTTATACACTTTTAAATGCTTTTTCCACATCTGTAGCGTACCCTGTTGGCAGCTCTCCCCAAGGTGACTGCATTAGTAGCGACACCCAAGCAGCACGATCCAGCAGAGTCTACATGTGTGCAGAACAAGTTTGTGAAAACTTGCAGCATACGTTCATGCTTATCAATCAAATCTTTAAATTCTATTTGTCTGTTTGTCTTTGTGTCTGTCTGTTGGGTCTGTCTGTCTATTTGTCTGTCTGTCTGTCTGTCTGTCTGTCTGTCTGTCTGTCTGTCTGTCTGTCTGTCTGTGTATTTGTCTATTTTGTCTGTCTATTTGTCTGTCTGTGTGTCCGTCAATTTGTATGTCTGTCTTTTGTCTATTTGTCTGTCTGTCTGTCCATCTGTCTGTTTGTCTGTCCATCTGTCTGTCTCTCTACTTCTCAATTTTCTCAACATTCAAAACATTTCCAAGGCTCGATCATTACCTGCAAGTCAGATGCATATGACATGTTGTATCCCCACTGCATCATCACCGCCAAATATTTTCTTGGAAAGTGATCATAAGGCATCGGATTCAAGTGTCCTCCATAGCCTGTTCTATCCTGATACTGACCTGATTGATCAACAGACAAAGAACAGAAATGTTGACGTTCTTAATGACGCAGTTGCAAGCTCACCATTTGCTGTGAAATGTTCAGCATTGACTTGTGCCTTCAGCTCGTTTTCTAGCCATTCTGTTGAGTTGCTAAGTCCCAGTTTGTAACGAAGATACTAGAAAACATGTGAAACACTGAGTGTCTGCGATATGGCTGCACACACACACGCACACACACACACGCACACACACACACGCACACACACACACACACACACACACAAACACACACACACACACACACACACACACACACACACACACACACACACACACACACACCTCAAATAGTCACACACAGCTGTGACATCACTGAGACTCAAAAAATAGTGGGAGGCCAGCTGCTAAAGTTGTAGACTTGTGAGACTTTTGGCATTTTTCTAAAAGGTCACCCTCACAAATTAATGCAGTCCCTTATGGTATTATAGCCATGTTACATGATGTGGTGTGGTATTTGTACTTGATCACGAGTGTTACTGGATTGATAAATAGAAACTTGTTTGTCTGCTGTTTAAGTAATAAATTATTTGTTATTGATTAGCTACAATTTAATTAATTAACCAATTAATTAATTTTAATTAATTAATTAAATTAAATTAAATTAATTAAATTAATTAATTAGTTTGTAGTGAATTGTCATACAAACATATGACTCGATGTTCTTGTGATCGACCATCATGACCATTTAGATGACTCACTAACCTCTCCTGCCAGTGCCACGACTCCCCAGTTATTTTGTCCTCCATGGTATATCTTATCAGGATTCATCTGTGCTGCTAGTTGCTCCCATTTGGTAACCGTTTGTTTGTCCACTTTATCTTTAAGTGACATGTATGCAAACATGCATGGCATTGTGTAGAAGTTGCAGTGCCCCTGAGCACAAGTGCCTGCTACCAGGTCAGTAAAGGCTTTCGTAAGAGCCTTTGATGCACTGGCAAGGAGACTGGTGTCGTTAGTGTATCCTGTGACAATCAGTGTAGCTGCTGCATCGGCATAGCATGGAGTTGAGTACCTGTAAATCACGTGACTCACGTGACTCACGTGACTTTGGACTTTACTCCAAATAAACCTACTGAATTTCTCTGTGTTCGTACGGATCAATTATTGCTCCATCAGAATCTTGGAACTGCCTAAAGTAGTGGACAATCCCAGCCATTGTATCCAAGTAGGTCGTCTTGTTGAGGCCTGTTGGCTTGACAGGCAATGCCTTTGATATTGCATCCTTAGCCTTGTCAACAACTGGTTGCAATGTAAACGGAGGGAGAGCATGTAAAGATGTAAAATAAATACAAAGAAAAACAATAAGCTGACACCTCATTTTGAGCAATCACGTGATAGGAAATCACGTGACATGATTGCAAGGGTGTTAATTATTGTTTGTTGCAAATGATCAACTAAAGATGACTCACTAACCTCTCCTGCCAGTGCCACGACTCCCCAGTTATTTTGTCCTCCATGGTATATCTTATCAGGATTCATCTGTACTGCTAGTTGCTCCCATTTGGTAACCGTTTGTTTGTCCACTTTATCTTTAAGTGACATGTATGCAAACATGCATGGCATTGTGTAGAAGTTGCATGTCTGCTGAGCACAAGTGTTGTCTGCAAGCTCACTAAAGGCTTTCGTAAGAGCCTTTGATGCACTGGCAAGGAGACTCGTGTCGTTAGTGTATCCTGTGACAATCAGTGTAGCTGCTGCATTGGCGTAGCATGGAGTTGAGTACCTGTAAATCACGTGACTCACGTGACTCACGTGACTTTGGACTTTACTCCAAATAAACCTACTGAATTTCTTTGTGTTCGTACGGATCAATTATTGCTCCATCAGAATCTTGGAACTGCCTAAAGTAGTGGACAATCCC
>NC_085102.1:6287793-6290293 GCF_963422355.1 Corticium candelabrum
CAGTTACCTCTGATGGCACTATTATACTAGGCACACCAGTAGGAAAACCTGAATTTGTTCGTTCTCAATGTGCTGACATTGCCAAGGGTGGGAAGGAACTTTGCCGTGAATTGGCCCTGCTGAATAATCGGCAAATCTCCATGCTGATTCTACGACACTGTCATGTGCCTAGATTGAACTACTTGGCAAGGCAAGTATTTCCTCGTGATCTAGAACTGGCAGCAGTCATCCATGACAAAATGACTAGATCTTCATTTGTGGACATCATTGGTTTCAATCATTTGAATGATACAGCCTGGAAACAAGCGACTCTAAAGCTCAAGAATGGAGGCTTTGGTTTAACACAGATTGGACAAATTTCTCATGCTGCTTTTGTGTCTTCTTGGTGTCAATCAATGAAAGAATTGCCATCTCGTTTCTTGTGTATGACTGACTTGGTTGATTATCTTACTTCTTCTAAAGAAAAGTCGGGGTCGATTGGCTCAGAAGTAATTTCTAGCTTTTCCGACTTGCCACCATTGTCCAAGTCAGCTGACAATGATGAAGATTTTCAAACACTTGATGACATCATCGCTTATCCTAAGAAACTGCAGCACCGTCTTTGTACTGAGATAAACGAAATTAATGTGTCTGAACTCATTGCTCAGGCTCCTTCTGATAAAGATGCGGCAAGGCTGCGGTCATTGCAAGGTCGTGGAGCCGGAGATTGGTTAGATGCCATTCCTACTTCTGATAGGCACGCACTTAAAACAAACGACTTTTCTATAGCGTCCTATTTGAGGTTGGGATTGGCTTTACCGTTTACCAAGTGGGTGAAAGTGTGTGACTGTGGACAACAACTGGATCAACAAGGATACCACCTACTAACATGTAAATATGGAGGAGGTCCTGTCTGGACCCACAATACTATCTTGAAGGGTTGGAGTGAATGTTTGAGTGATTTGCACATTCCCCATCAAACCGAACCCCGGCATCGTTTTGTTAGTAGCGAAAACCGTCCTGATATGACACTCTTTGATTCTGAAACAGGACAGAATCTTGACGTGGATGTTTCATTAGCACACCCATGGAGTAAGGATGCTCTCAACCACGCACACAGAGAAGAAGGGTATGCTGCAAAAGTAAGAGAGGAGAAGAAACTAAAGAAATACTCAGGAGAGGTCCTGCATGGTGGTTTATCATCCAAGTGTGTTCCACTAGTCTTTGAACATTTTGGTTTGTGGGGCTCGCACGCACACAAGTTTTTGTCTCATATATCTAGGCAAAGCTACAATACCACTCATGCACATCCTTTTAACAGCGCTCAACGTTTTAAGGCATTCTGGAGAAAGCAATTTTCCATCATTCTTCAGAGATGCAACGCCAGAGTGATTTCGAGGAAGCTGTCGAGATTTTCATGCAGTACAAACGACAGTGACATAATGTTTGACTGCAATGTTGTAGGCCAAGTCCATTAATGTGTTATAATTTGCTTAGTTATGAAGGACTGGTAGATATTTGAAAGTTTTCTGTACATACGTAGAGTTTTGATGATAATAAATGAATCTGTCTGTCTGTCTGTCTGTCTGTGTGTTTGTATGTACGTACCTATGTTTGTCTGTCTTTGTATGTATGTGTGTTTGTCTGTCTGCATGTCTGTCTGTCTGTATATATGTTTGTGTGTGTGTGTGTGTGTGTGTGTGTGTGTGTGTGTGTGTGTGTGTGTGTCTGTGTGTGTGTCTGTGTCTGTGTCTGTGTCTGTGTCTGTGTCTGTGTCTGTGTCTGTGTCTGTGTCTGCGTGTCTGTGTCTGTGTGTCTGTGTGTCTGTGTTCGTGTCTGCGTGTTTGTTTGGTCTTTTTGTTTGCGTGTGCATGTTTGTTTGTATGAAAATATACGTATGTTTGTTTGTTGTTGTATTTATGTGTGTTTGTTTGTTTGTCTTTTTGTATTTCTGTATGTACAATGTATGTATGTTTGTCTGTCTGTTTGTCCATTTGTGTGTCTACTTGTTCATATCCTCTCTACTTTCATTACTCATTATACTCTACTTACCTTACATAGGACCACCAATGGCATGAGTAACACACTGGGATTGTCCAGCATCTACAGCTCATCCAGACCCAGCCAAGTACTCAACAGTCACCAATACAATACATCCATACGTATACAACATATACATACAACACATCCATACAACACATCAATACAATACATACATACAATACATCCATACAACACATCCATACAACACATCAATACAATACATCCATACAATACATACATACAATACATCCATACAACACATCAACACAAAACATCCATACAACACATCAACACAAAACATCCATACAATACATCAATACAATACATCAATACAACACATCAACACAAAACATCCATACAATACATCAATACAATACATCAATACAACACATCAACACAAAACATCCATACAATACATCAACACAACACATCAACACAAAACATCCATACAATACATCCATACAACACATCAATACAA
>NC_085102.1:6295293-6330293 GCF_963422355.1 Corticium candelabrum
CGTGACTGGAGATACCATAAAGAGGAACGAATATGGATAACTCGCATGCCTGGAATAGAGCCAGCAATGAAGACAACAGCATATGAACGAGGCACATACTACTTCTTTGATTGTCAGAACTGGCGCAAAGCAGCAAAGGAGTTTCATCTCGATTACGACAAACTGGAAGACAGACCCATTCTGCCTTCATTGGGGCCAGCAGCAGTGACTCCAGTGGGCGTCGTGGCTTAGTTGGCATCGTGGTTTACTAGTAGACAGTAGTGTATTGTTTCTTCTGTGTTATGATATGGAGCAATCCGATGTAATTAATACGTAATGTTGACTTCCTGTGTAGACAAAGTTTATTGCAGAATTTTGGTGATTTTGTTATTTTTGTTTGAATGTATGCTGCTCTGCAGCTCATAATACACACATAGGTTTGAACGTTGATATTTCATGCGTACACAGTAATGAGTATTTGTACACTCTGCAGTATGATGACCTTGGATGCCTTCCTGCTATTGTTTACTTGTTTGTATAGTAATACATACTTTTCGTCTATTCAATTTGACAAACGTTTGCATTTTTACTTAGTTTAGGCGCAATATTGTTGACTATTAGAGTAAAGTCGAACTCACTCAAATACAAAAGCGTTGCTTGATTATAATTGATTCCTTGAAAGGGGGCCCTCATTTTGTTCTTTGTTGCTGATGGTCATGCCACTTGAGGATCCTTCCCACCTTCTCCTCCAAGGATGACAACATCCCGAGCATCAAACAGCCTCATAGACTATACACATGTACACACACACACACACACACACACACACACACACACACACACACACACACACACACACACACACACCTTGAACCTTGAAGCCGCCCATAGTAAAAGAAACTATGATAGCGGGGCCCTTGGATTGTGCTCCTAGGCAACTGGCAAATTACTAGGACAAAACCGCCTATGTCTTGTGAGGTTGCCGTGTCGTCTAAATGATCTTCTACATTCACATAAGAAACTTTCTCCTCGGAATCGTACATTTGCTGCACATCTGCTTTTCCCACGATTTGTGACTACCTTCTCAACATCCCTTTGACAAAGACTGAACCACCCATTCCGGTCTTGGCATCTCTGGTACCAGATGCTTTTGGTATCTACTAATTTGCAGACCTTGACTAACTAGATCTCTCCATCTCTTTCTTGTTCCATGGCAAGGTCTTGTCTTCCTCAATTCCCCAAACATCAGTTTCTTTGGAAGTCGTTCCTCATTCATTCTACCCACATGACCCAGCCACTTCAATCGCTGCTCCATTATGATGTCAGAGATTGTCCAATGCATGCCAAAATTTTCAGCTAAAATTCGTGTTGTTAACCTCTCCTGCCATTGCTCAAATCTGTTGACTCCAGTATGGTTCTCACACAACGATTGTGAAAGACATTTAGCCTTTTTGTGTGTTGAGCTTTTAGCACCCAAGTTTCAGATCAATACAATAGCACTGCCAAAAGCACTGCTCACACACACACACACACACACACACACACACACACACACACACACACACCGACACGGACAAACAGACAGAGAGACAGACAGAGAGACAGACAGACAGACAAACAGAGAGACAGACAGACAGAGAGACAGACAGACAGAGAGACAGACAGACAGAGAGACAGACAGACAGACAGACAGACAGACAGTATTTCAGTCTACAGCTGAAATACATGACAACATGACTTGAAGAACCTTTTGTAAATATTGGGAGTGCCATCAATAGTCGATGAACGGTGGAAACAGGCAACACTTCCTATCGAATTAGGAGGATTTGGAATGGCATCGGTCAATGCTATTGCTTCATCTGCGTTTTTAGGAGGATGGATGCATACTCTGCCAAACTTGCCTACTAGGTTCCCTCACTTGACTAACGATGTATCACTCTTGCTTTCAACCAATAATATCTCAAAGATCTCGGCCAATATTCATCAAGCTGTCAAGTCTACTTGTTGTGATGATTGCCAACATCTAAGTGAGTTTGTCAAACAGCCCAACAAATTACAACAAAAACTACCTAGTCAACTACACGGGGCAAATGCAAATTCCTGCCTGGAAACTTCGATTTCACAATCAGATAGAGCTACAGCTAAATTTAGATCAATAAGAGGTAAGGGAGCTGGGTCATGGCTGGAAGCCATTCCTACTGAAAAGATTCTTGCACTAAAACCTGACGAATTTCGTTTGGCAGCATCTCTGAGGTTGGACATATCTGCACCTTTTGTCAACTGGAACATCCAGTGTGAATGTGGCAAGTTGGCAGATGAATATCATCTTCTTACATGCAAACAGGGAGGTGGGCCTGTGTGGCAACACGATGAAATTGCAAATGCATGGAGCACTTGTCTACATGAATTAAAGATTCATCACGAGAAAGAACCTCGACATCGTTACTCTGGAAATGAGAATAGACCAGACATAGTTGTGTATGACTCTGGGTGTAGCTATGACCTTGATGTAGCTATGGCTCATCCTTTCAGCCAAGACACTTTAAAGCAGGCAGCTTTAGAGGAAGGTTTTGCTGCAGCAAAAAGGGAGGAAAGGAAGATGATCAAATACGAAAAACAACAACTTGCCGACAATACATCAAGCCTCAATTTCACTTCTCTGGTATTTGAACATTTTGGAACTTGGGCATCGGAAGCTACCAACTATTTAAACAAACTAGCCAGAAGATCAAGGGACATTGAAGGTTATACAAACGAAGCTGACTTTAGAGGTTTTTGGAGAAAAAAATTCCCAATAATATTACAACAATGTAACGCTAAAGTCATCCTCCACAATCTGACACGTGTCTTCCCTGGAGAAGTAGATGAGAACATATATGATAGAGACTATCAAACTAGTTTGCATTAAACTAAAGCTGAACTCAGTAGATTGTTTGTATTTAGTGTTAGAAATGTAACGTAGAGTTTGTGTTTCAATAAATGAAATTGACAGACAGACAGACAGACAGACAGACAGACAGACAGACAGACAGACAGACAGACAGACAGACAGACAGACAGGCTCATCTTTTCAGCCAAGACATGCATGCATATATATAGGCAGCTTTAGAGGAATGTTTTGCTGCAGCAAGTAGGGAGGAAAGGAAGATGATCAAATACGAAAACAACTTGGCGGCAATACATCAAGCCTCAATGTCCCTCCTCTGGTATTTGAACATTTTGGAAATTGGGATCAGAAGCTACCAACTATTTAAACAAACTAGCCAGAAGATCAAGAGACATTGAAGGCTATACAAATGAAGCTGACTTTAGAGGTTTTTGGAGGAAAAATTCTCAATAATATTACAACGATGCAACACTAAAGTCATCCTCCACAAGCTGACTCGTGTCTTCCCTGGAGAAGTAGACGAGAACATATACAATAAAGAGTATCAAAGTAGCTTGAATTAAACTAAAGCTGAACTTAGTGGCTTGTTTGCATTTAGTGTTAGAAATGTAAAGTAGAGTTTGTGTTTCAATAAATGAAATTGACAGACAGACAGACAAACAGACAGACACCTTCACACACACACACACACAGACAGACACACACACTCACACACCCACACACACACACACACACACACACACACACACACACACACACAGCTTGCCATGAATTAATGTTGGAAACAAAAAGAGATTATGAAATACTAAGTTGTCCGCATCTATGTATACATACATCTATCTGCATGACATATAGCATATACTATTTTTCAAAGAAATCAAAAATATTACCTCTAACTTGTCTACTATTAGGAGACGCTGTGCTGCTCTGTTCTTTCCACTTCCCAGTCTTACTGCCAGACATGCATGTGTTCACTGTTGCACTCAACTGTTGCTGCAACTGTAACGCAATGTGATAATCTTCGTGTTCCTGCATGTCACAACGAGCAACTTTTTGTTTACATTTGCTGCATGACACAACTTGATCATCGAGTACATCGCTTGTGGTCGTCGATATCAACATTTCCTTATCATTGTTGACTTCGGCATCACATTCTGTTTTTGCCCTTTTGGGAAAGAAGTTGAGAATGCCTTTTCGCTCTTTGCATTCTAGACTTTTGCTGTGTGATGGTCGTTTCAGTGTCGTTTGTGTTCTTGGTCGCTCACTAACTGTTGTGGCAGTGAGAAATCGATCAATAGACTGAGAAGGAAGTGGCACAAACTGACTGGCAAACATTCCCAAATTCACAATGGGAGGCGACCTGCAATGTCAAGTAATATGAAGACAGGTGTGCAACACACAAACACACACACACACACACACACACACACACACACCACACACACACACACACACACACACACACACACACACACACCACACACACACACACACACACACACACACACACACACACACACACACACACACACACACACTGCTTGTCTGTGCATACACAAGTATCATCACATCTTACCATTGTGTTGGACCTGCTGCCTCACATGGATGGCACATCGAAGGTGTGATGCTGCAAGCTTTTAGTAGAGCCGTATATGCCAAATGAGCCATGTGGTTGACATCATAATGTGAGAGAGGACAGGAACGAGAGGCACCTGAGCTGTCCTCAAATTGATAATGAATAGCAAGATGTTGTGCAACACGAGAATTCTAAGTAACACTTGCAGTGAGTGTGTTGAAAGACTCAGCTATTATTTAGCTGTTTGTCTGGCTGTTTGATTAGTCGTTGAGTTTGGACTTACTTCCGTCATATCTGCTGATAGCCTCTCGTATAGTTCTTCTGCAAACTTCAAAAACCAGTACTTGATCTGCATGTCATTAGAAATCTTTGTTAAGCACGTGTTTGTTTACATGCCTGGACACACACACACACACACACACACACACACATGGACACACACACCTTCACACAAACACGCACATGCGCACACACACACACCTTCACACACACACACACACACACACACACACACACACATGCACACACACATACACACACACACACACACACACATCTTCACACACACACACACACACACACACACACACACACACACACACACACACACACACACCTCCTTCTCCTCCTCCTCCTGTATTGCTTCCGTCTAAACAGACACACACACACACACACACACACACACACACACACACACACACACACATGTACACACACACACACACACACACACACACACACACACACACACACACACACACACCTCCTCCTCCTCCTGTATTGCTTCTGTCTAAACAGACACACACACACACACACGCACACACACACACACACACACACACACACACACACACAGCTTGCCTGTTCATGACACGCCAACTTTGCATTCCACTTGAAGTTCTTGCTGCAGCCAATAGACTTTGTTAGCTGTCGTGGTCTCACAGGCTCTAAATCTAAGCCTCGACAAACATTAAACAGCCAATGTCTACCAACAATTAACAATACAATCAAATCAAACATTTAACAGTCCACCTAGTCACACCACAAACCCTGTCTTATCTCCAAATTCTTCTTGTAATCTCTGCTGTGTGTATTGGCAGAGATCGCCAATGTGTGTCACACAAAGTTTCTCGGCAATTGATGCTCCAAGCTTTCCCCCAAGATTACGACTATTGACGTACATGTTTATCAACATTAACAGCAGTTTGTGGTTTGTGCTTTATTAGCTCACAGTTTCTTCAATGGGAGATTGCTGAAAAGTTTAGAGACCGAGCTTCTGCATAAGACTGTCTGTTGGTTGGGTTTGTGGAAACCGCATGCTAACTTGGATAAGACCTTGACATGAAAATATTGATATTAACTTAATTTGTACAAATCTTTACATTAACGCAAACTTCTGTCTAGTTTTCTGTTCATCTATTTGTACATTTATCTGTTTGATTGTTGTGTTTAATTAGCCATCTTTCTGTCTGCACTAAGTGCCATTTTGTCTTGAATTCTCATAATCTATGTCTGTCCGTCTGTCTGTCTGTCTGTCTGCAGCTGTCTGTTTGTCTGTCTGTCTGTCTGCGTCTGTCTGTCTGTTTGTCTGACACTGGAAGATAAACAGAGAGCAAAGACGGAAACGATCTGATCCGCGGAAACTTGACGTGGTAGATATCTAGACAAATGTGAAGGAGAGAGACACCACACCGCAAAAAGAACAATAGTTGATGGTAAAGATATATAATGAGCAACGTTTCAGTAAAAACCTTCTTCTGGCTCAATGTATGGCTAAGATGTTTAAAAATTTCAAACAATCTCTCTCCTTCACATTTGTCTGTTTGTCTGTCTGTCTGCGTTTGTCTGTCTGCGTCTGTCTGTCTGTCTGCGTCTGTCTGTCTGTCTGCGTCTGTCTGTCTGTCTATCTGTCTGTCTGTGTCTGTTTGTCTGTCTGTCTGTCTGCGGCTGTCTGTTTGTCTGTCTGTCTGCGTCTGTCTGTCTGTTTGTCTGTCTGTCTGTCTGTCTGTTTGTCATTACATCTATTTTCAAACATTGAGGTATTATACACCATCTAAGCACTAAATACTACCCAAGCCAATAGGACTTGGTTCTGTCTGTCTGTCTGTCTGTCCATCAATCATCACAATCCAACGTTCATGAATATTGCAATACCTTATTATGAGAAATTCCAGCAGAGCATGTAAAGCCAGTATCAGTAAACACAGCTGCTCGTATCTCATTAACTATGACAGCTCCATAGGCTAGTCGTTTACTGCCTTCATCAAGACCGCTAGACAGCCATCTTTGCATACCATCTGACTGTCCTGTAGAGAAGAAACAACTAACTTTGAGAGGAAAGACTACAGGGCCTTGCAGTGCATTGCGTGTGACTCCAAATCAAGTAAACTAAACATCGGCTGCTAGGATTATTGTCTGAGCCTCCATTCACCTGTCTGTGTGTCTGTCTGTTTATTCTGTCCATCCATCCATCCGTCTGTCTGCCTGTCAAAACGAGATATTTCTCTTAAATAAAATTTCCATCACACCACTAAAAATACTAAAATACCAAGTTCAGTGTATGTGTCTGTCTGTCTATCTGTCTTTTTCTACAGTGTAATATATCTCATCTGTTTTTGTCAATCTAGTTGCACACACACACACACACACACACACACACACACACACACACACACACACACACACACACACACACACACAAACAGGCAGACAGACAGACAGACAGACAGACAAACAGACACAGACAGACAGACAGACAGACACACTGCACACAGACACAGACACACACACACACACACACACACACACACACACACACACACACACACACATTAATGCATCAATTTGTTCATCCATAAAGTTGCACATCCATCTGTTTGTCTACATTCTGATTGATTCACCCACAAGTCAGTCTAGCATTACATCACACAGAAACACCAACAGTGTCTTTCCACTTCCCATAGAAGTGATACGTCAACCCTAGCAATTAGTTACCATCAAACTGTGCCTTTGAATCAACTACAAGTCGAGCCGATGAGCTTGCAATTGCATCATTACACTCGTATGCATGCTCATGAGTCTCCAACGTTTCAGCCTCTGTAGCAATTGATACTAAAGAGTTGATATCAATATCATCATCTATCACATATTTGTCATCTGCAGAGACACTATCGTTGTCTTCCTCCTCTGTGTCTTCTGCTGTATCACTGTGTCTCTCACACTCACTCTCTTCCCACCCAACAATACGAGTACTCTTTAGCCTGTCTGCATTTATATCAGAAAATGGCATCGTTTTCATGCGTTTCTCTACTGCACTTGTGATGTCAAGATACGCCTCGTCGATGCTTGCTCTCTCTAGATGGCTGGAGAATTGAGCTAACGACTCCATGACTTCAGTGCTTGCTTTTCTATATTTTGTAAGATCGGCCTTTCCTCGGGTCTCGGTGACATACAGTAATGCAATGTTGGGACACAGTTTTTGCGCGTCGTTGGCTGTCATGCCACGTTTGACTCCAAACTTTCGAGCTTTGTAGCCAACAGCAATGATACTATAGACATAGAAGATCTCGGATAGAATGATGGTTTTTAGGTTTCCATGATGATTAATAAATTTCATTTAATTATCAATTAATATATTTAAATATTAAATTAATTTTTAGTTAAATTACAATAAAATTAATTTAAAATTTTTATTACTTAGTAAATTACAGAAACCGTTTTCAGTTCAATCAGCACAACATGTGCACACACGTAGACTGCTATGAATGGTTAGCAATTATTCTAAATATTTGTTTTTATTAAATAATTGTTAATAATTTCTATTAAGTATTATTGTGGTATGTATTGTAGGACTACAATGACCCGCCGCGCATTTAGTCTGGATACCGAGATTTTGTTATTCAAATATTGAAATACATTGTCACAACTATATTATACGACACTACTGCTCATTAATTAATCAATAATCCTTGAACACAAATTCTAACCCTCGTTTCTTGTACTGAACGACTGCGCATGGTTTATCCTTTACTGACGGATTAAGCCTTTGCTCGACTTGCACATAAAAGCAATCCATGTCTACTAGTATTATCACACGCTCCATACTAATAATAATTGCCCTGTTTGCTACGTTGCAAATTACAACACTACACATTACTATCAATTACGCAGCTAACGGTCTGGCACCCAAGTTATTTATCGCGCATGCGTGTTGAAAACCGACCAATCGCGCCATTTGGCACAGCGTTACGCTTGGAAGCGTTTGTACGAACTGAAACGTAAGAGGCGCGAGGGTAGGTTGAATCATGGAGCTGTACCAGGTGTTGGAAGCTACTACATCTACAGGTGAGGCTCCTCATGAGGCCACGTGGTCGACCCTTCGTGTTTCTGAGGAAAGCAATCACGTTGCTGTGTTGCAGATAAGGTGATTCTGCAAGAGGCGGAAAGATGTTTGGGTGAAGCTGCAGAATCCAACTTGGTAGGTCGTCGCTAGGGCGCCATGCTGCAGGCTCATTGGTCATCGGTCTCCGTAGCGACTGGTGTAGGCGCAAAATGTATCTCAGCTCTTTGCTGATTGGTGAATTATTCACTCATTTGTTCCTTATATTTTGCCTTTTTCGTTTTCTGTTGAGCATGAACGTCTGGAGACCATGTTGTGATGAGACTACTCATTTCAACTATTCGCGGGAAGTAACTTTGGTTTATTTTTGTGTTTAGTTACATTTTGGTTTTTCTTGTTCTGTATCACTTTATTCTGAAGTCTGTTGTCTCAAGGCACCGTTTGTGTTGTGACATGTGGTTTGAATGAGATAAGTGTTTGTGTTGTTTACATTGAGTTTTGTGTTTCAAATCTTTTCTGGTTGATATCTATGTTCTGCTTTGGTTTGTCAAGTAGAAGTGTGGTTGCTGTTGGGATTTCTAAAGGCATACACTGCAGGGTCTCCTCAGGATTTCAGGAAAGTGGAGCGCTAGTCCCTCTCCCAAGACCATGCCCATCCAATGACGTTACAACAAAGTCCCAGTTGCAATACTAATCTATTAACAATATATTAGACTTGCTCCTGAAAATTGTCTGTACTAGTTGTTTACAGGCTGTCAGCTATCAGTAACCCATTAGTGCTGCAAACGCTTCCTGTACTCCTTCATCTTCTCTAGACATGCAGAGACTAGCTTCCAGCATCTTAGCTACGTTATGGCACTCTGACGTTTTATGTCATTTTAGAGTATACTTGGTCATTGTTGTACAGGGGAGGTCAACCCATAATTTTTTTTAATAAGAGCGACCTGATCTCTCATCAGCGACTTCAATGGACTTACCATAAGCACCACAGGATCTGCAGGATATTGCATGAAGCCATTGGCTGCTAGTCGGGCACAAATGATTGTGGAGAACATGAAAAATGAGCAACTTTTCAAAGCCGTACACAAGGAGGCGAAGAGAAATCATCTGCAGTGGCTTCAAATTCTGCACACCAACCAGAGGCAAAACCCTGGACGTGGCAGCTGCAATGGCTTCATCGTCAGGCATTGCTCAGAAGTCATCCCTAATTAGCTAACAGACAACACTGGATGGCCACTCGTAGGCGCTCGCACACAAATACCTTGCAAGCTGTAAATGTGATCACTTACCTCATTAGCTGTTGCACCTGCAGACGCATTAACGTCATTGTGCAGCATTGCTATCAGCATGCTTATCACCGATTGGCCGCCTTTCTCAAGGCATGGGTTTTGATTGGTGCTGTTGCAATTGAGTGAAGAAGAGCCCTCCTCTTCCAAACTTGGTTATATTGGCGAAGTCGCCAGACCGCTTTTTCTCTCCGTCCTCCCACCCGCCCCTCACGTGCAAAAGCGGTCTGGCTCCGAGGCTAATTTGGTATTGGCTTTCTTCAAGCCGCCTACTTAGTTGATACGTTCTAAACATGCAAATTACATCATTAAGATTACGTTTCCTTCATATGCACTTGCTATCCAGTATCTGGAGCGTATCTAGACAATCTCAAGTCAGTGATCTCTGAGAGCGAAGTAGAAATTCAAGCGTAGCGCAGCACTACGCTCATGTCCTGGGGAGAACCCTGCTGACTCAAGATAGAACAGTGTGTAGTAATGTTTTGTGTCATATATATTGATACTCCAATATTATGTTGTGATGCATTGCATTGCTTGTATATGTGAAAGACACTCCAAGCTATAAGACAAACTACCAGACATGCTTAATGTTTATTTTGTATGGGTTTTTGAACTTACACTATACGAGCTTTGTGTGCAACTTGAACCAAGGTTTCAGCAATTAGTTTGAATATGGTGATATCAATGGCATTTTTGACAGGCATGTTACTATGTCTTACTTGCTTTTACTGTCACAACAAATATTTATGTTTGTGACTGTGTATGACATGTAAGCACTTAGTTATTGCTTTCTGTTTTTATAGCCTGGTTTTCTTGTCTCACTGTCTGCTGAACTGGCCAATGTAAGTAGAAGTTCTGTTGTTCGGTTTGCGGCTGGCTTGCAGCTGAAGAACTATCTAACAGCAAAAGATGCAAAACTGCGAGAGCTTTACCAACAACGGTGGTTGACATTTGATGAAGCATTACGATCACACATCAAGCACATGGTTAGATAATGATATCTCATATAGTGTGTAGAAATGTGGTTTCGTTTTGACTTTGGAGCCTTTAGAGTGTTGGAGAGATGTAGCCCACAATGCATTTGATTAGACAGTTGTATTGGAGGGATGCATCTCACAATACATTAGACTATTGTATTGGAGGGATGCATCTCACAATACATTAGACTATTGTATTGGAGGGATGCATCTCACAATACACTAGACTATTGTATTGGAGGGATGCATCTCACAATACACTAGACTATTGTATTGGAGTGATGCATCTCACAATACATTAGACTATTGTATTGGAGGGATGCATCTCACAATACATTAGACTATAGTATTGGAGGGATGCATCTCACAATACACTAGACTATTGTATTGGAGGAACGGAAGTCTCAACTATTATAATGCATTGTCAGCAAGCAAGTCATTCTTTAGACAGTCTTATTAATGTCATCTGGCAATGTCTAGGTTTTGCAGACTCTTGGATCAGAGGGCCGATCTCGATCATCGGCTGCTCAATGTGTAGCTTACATTGCTTGTGCAGAACTTCCTAATAGTGGATGGCCAGAACTCATACCAACACTTGTACAGAACTGCACTGCTACAGGAAGCACAGAAAATGTAAAAGAGGCTTGTATGGAGGCTATAGGATATATTTGTGAAGAATTGGTAAGAAATCATGAGTGAAGACAACAAGAACACACACACACACACACACACACACACACACACACACACACACACACACACACACACACACACGCACGCACACACACACGCGCACACACACACACGCACACACACACACCATTTGAGCTATCTTAAACATGTATAATTATGTATAAACATGTATAATTATGTATAAACATGTATAATTATGTATAAACAGTGTTCGAAATTTGCGAAAATGTTTTGTCGCCAAACAAATTTAACGTCGTCCTCGGAGTCCCGACCATGCAAAAGTAGTCGTTCTCGTGAGTTTACAAGTAACATATTGTACAATATTGACCCAGGTGCATTTCATTCTCTAAATCGCTTCCTGTGGCAAGTCTTCATCCTACGTGAGACTACCCCCTCTCCTCTGCACTTTCTACATATTACACTACACTTTCTCTGTCATAATCATAACGTCTTATGTAAACACCCAAGAAGGCCAGGTTGCTTGTAATTATTAGTCATAACAAGCTGTGAGAACTGTAGCAGAATGCAGGTAATGAATTGTGCACTATACTCCTTAGTTTAGTTTTTCGCCCCACTAAATTGAAATGTTTTCTGTCCCAGTTTCATCTTGTTGCAAAGCAGAACTTCATTCTCAGAAGGCATTGTAAACCTGTAAACCTACCTGTCTAATTGCCTTATCAGTTTTCAATTAATTAGGTAGCATTTGTTTATTCTAGCACTACCCCACTGCGTTTGTGGTATATTGTTTAAATTCTGATTGCCTGTTAAACTCACTCAATCTAACTCGTAACCTAGTAGAATAAGCCTCATGTCACGCTTACCGCAATTATTGAATACACAACACGCTAAGACTGGCACAATTAAAGTATCTAATCGCGTTACACTGATACAGAGAAATGGACGAGTCTCACGCAAGGTTTGGCGACTAACCCCCTAAAGTCTGGTCGCCAGACGGTGAGTCTTAGTCGCCAATGGTGACTAAACCCCCCAATTTCGAACACTGATAAACATGCATAATTATGCACAAGCCTTTCTCTGTGTTTTTTCTTATTTGGTTGTTGTCATACATAACCAGAGTGCATGAAATACGACAACACAAGCAACAGTTTTGTCAGAAGTTCCGTTCAAATACAAGACACACAACCGACTACCAGGAATTTCCGAAACAGTACCCAGCCAAAAGACAGCCTACTGGGCGATTTTTTGGAAACTTCTCATTTACAGCTCAGTCCGCTAATGAGAATCAAGATTGTGGTGCGTGATTTGATGTTATCGTCCAAAGTTGGTCAATATTGCGAGGCTGTATTAGTAATGTATATTACTATACTACAGTGTATGTAAGGTTTGGCAACCAGACAACAGTCTTACACTGTAGATTAAAGAAGGAACCTCTAAAGAAACGCCTCTGTGTAAGAAACGTAGGCGGGCAGTCAGGTCTGGTCATACTCCTAAGTTTATAGAGACGAAGTATGCAGGATGTTGTAAGATGGGCCTCACACTTGCCTACTCTGTGATACTCAAGTCAATCTGCCAATTTCCAGAGTTTCCTATGAACCACCGGGGCACTTATTGAGAATGGATTTTCTTCCATAAAAATCCCATTTTCTGTATTGCTGCCATGGTCCGAAATTCCCAGTACCATCATGTTGTTGTCTTTACCATGTAGCCAGTTATTTCTGTGATCATGATATTTCTGCAATTTCCTGTCAAGAAATCATGAAGCACACAAATAGAATTTGCAGATATTTAGTAGTTCTATCCTTGAAGTCCCAGGAAGTCACTGTTATGACACATGTACACGTGTGACACTGTCTGTACCAGTAACTGTCTGTACCAGTAACTGTCTGTACCAGTAACTGTCCATACCAGTAACTGTCCATACCAGTAACTGTCCGTACCAGTAACTGTCCATACCAGTAACTGTCCGTACCAGTAACTGTCCGTACCAGTAACTGTCCATACCAGTAACTGTCCGTACCAGTAACTGTCCGTACCAGTAACTGTCTTCCTGGTTGGAATGCAGAAATTTAATTTTCAGTAATTAAAACTTTTGTTTAAATTCTCAAATTGCAGTATTTAATACGGCAGAAATAACCAGTTATACGTACCAAGAGTTCTAGGTGGTCACTTTATTTGTTGTAGAATCAAGATGTGATACGTGCTCAAGCAAACTTGATTCTAACGGCTGTCATCCAGTGCATGAGAAAAGAGGAACCAAGCAGTCGCGTACGACTTGCTGGTGCAAGGGCATTGCTAGCATCACTGGATCTGACGAAAGCAAACTTTGAGAAAGAAGTGAGAATGAGGCTGGAATGCAATCAATTAGTAGTGCTGGTTATGAATGTCGGTTGTGAGCGAAATGGTTAACTTGAAATATAATGCAGATGGACAGACAGACAGACAGATGGATACACAGACGGACAGACAGACAGATGGAAGGACAGACAAATAGATGGATAGACAGACAGATGGACAGACAGACAGATGGACAGACTCCTCTGTATCAACATTGTCATCATGGATTGCACGCATCTTTACCTCGCGTCAGCGCTAGGCGTCTTCTATGGTGGCCATGCACGTTGTGATGTCTTCCTCTACCCATATTGTCTACTCATCTGTATCAACATTGTCATTATGGATTGTACGCATCTTTACCTCGCGTCAGCGCTAGGCATCTTCTATGTGGCCGTGCACGTTGTGATGTCCATCCATGTTATCCAGAAGACAGACAGACAGTGTTCAGTTTTTTGTTTTATAGTTGTCATTGTAATGTAGTGTATCGTGCTTTACTTAGCTTGATTTAGCCTGCAATAGTTCTGATTTATGAAAATATAATACCATTGACAGACAGATGGATGGATGGACAAATAGATGGATAGACAGACAGACAGACAGATGGACGGACGGACAAATAGATGGATAGACTGTGACAGATGGACAGACAGACAGACAGATGGATGGACAGACAAATAGATGGATAGACAGACAGATGGACAGACAGATGGACGGACGGACGGACAAATAGATGGACAGACTGTGACAGATGGACAGATGGATAGATGGACAAATAGATGGATAGACTGTGACAGATGGACAGACAGACAGACGGACAGATAGATGGACAGACAAATAGATGGATAGACAGACAGATGGACAGACAGACAGATGGACGAACGGACAAATAGATGGACAGACTGTGACAGATGGACAGACGGACAAATAGATGGATAGACTGTGACAGACAGACAGATGGACGGACGGACAAATAGATGGATAGACAGACAGACGGACGGACGGACAAATAGATGGATAGACTGTGACAGATGGGCAGACAGACAGATGGACGGACGGACAAATAGATGGATAGACAGACAGACAGACGGACGGACAAATAGATGGATAGACTGTGACAGATGGGTAGACAAACAGACAGATGGATGGACGGACGAATAGATGGATAGACAGACAGACGGACAGACAGACAGACAGATGGATGGACAGACGAATAGATGGATAGATAGACAGACGGACAGATGGATGGACGGACAGACAGACAGACAGATGGACAAATAGATGGATAGACTGTGACAGATGGGCAGACAGACAGATGGACGGACGGACAAATAGATGGATAGACTGTGACAGATGGACAGACAGACAGACAAATAGATGGATAGACTGACAGATGGGCAGACTGACAGACAGATGGACGGACGAACAAATAGATGGATAGACAGACAGACAGATGGACGGACGGACAAATAGATGGATAGACAGACAGATGGACAGACGGACAATAGATGGATAGGCAGACTTTGTGTAATCTCATTATTTTATTGTTGATAACTTTTATTGCTTATGTTACATTATCAGGTAGTTTATTACTAGTTATTGATTGTAGTTATTATTTTGTTTACTAATATTTATCAAGTTATTGATTACTTATTGTTTTAGTGTAATCCAGTTGCCATAGTAACATCTTTTCATAGAGTGAGAGACATTTCATTATGCAAGTTGTTTGTGAAGCAACACAGAGCACACATACAGAGGTAACACTACCGTCTCAATTCTTTCTTTGGTAACGGATAGGATGTTCTTTGTTGTTATCAGGTGAAAGTGTGTGCTCTCCAGAATCTTGTCAAGATCATGTCTCTTTACTATCAACACATGGAGACGTACATGGGACCTGCTTTATTTGCTGTATGTTTTGCATGTTGTGTGTAGTGCATTTCACATGCACACACACACACACACACACACACACACACACACACACACACACACTAACACACACATCGTTTGTACTTCTGTCCATTTGTTTAATATAAAGTTTGATTTTCTTCTAGCTTTGCTTCACAGTAACTCTAACTGCATTATCTCTTTATTGACAGATTACTCTTGATGCTATGAAATCTGATATTGATGAAGTAGCTCTTCAAGGTATTGAATTTTGGTCAACAGTTTGTGATGAAGAGACGGACCTAGTAATTGAAGCTGCAGAGGTGTGTGTGCATGTTGCCATGGCAACCCACTACAAAGATTTCTAACTTTAATTAATTAAAGCAAGCGTGAATGTTGAACACTGACTGTTGGGCCGTATTTTGTGAAATAGGCTGCAGATGGTGGATATCCACCAAGGCAAACGAGTCGGTTTTATGTGAAGGGAGCTTTGCAGTATCTCGTTCCTATTCTTATGCTCAGGCTTACACAGCAGGTAGCATGTTTGTTTTGTGTGTGGTGTAAGGGTTGGGATGATTCACACAGAATGAATATTCTTTAATTAAATGTCACTTGTAAATACTATATAGTAGTTGTGATTTTAAATTCTGTTGTCACTTGTAAATACTATATAGTAGTTGAGATTTTAAATTCTGTTGTCACTTGTAAATACTATGTAGTAGTTGAGATTTTAAATTCTGTTAAAAATTTGTGGCTCACAGGAAGAGTTCGATGACGAGGATGAGTGGAATCCATGCAAAGCTGCTGGAGTTTGCCTCAGTTTGATGGCAAACTGTTGTGAGAATGAGATTGTGCGTCATGTCATTCCGTTTGTGAAGGACCATGTGAAGAGCGAAGATTGGAAATTTAGAGACGCCGCCATCTTAGCATTTGGGGCGATTCTGGAAGGGCCGGATCCGAAGGCATTGACGCCGTTGGTTATACAGGTACAGCTGAGACACGTGTTGGTGGTTGTCTTTCTGTGTTTGTCTGTCTGTCTGTTTGGTCTGACTGTCTGTCTTTCTGTCTGTTTGTCTGTCTGTTTGTCTGTCAATACATGTATTTTCATAAATTATCATTACGACTCTTACCAATGATAATTACACAAGTAAGTTCAGCGACTGCAAACTGGTCACCAACAAGTAAACTAAAACCAATGAAGAACTGACGTCTGTCTGTGTGTCTGGCTGTTTGTTTGTCTGTGTCTGTAGTATGTGTGTATATACAGTTACTGTATGTGACATTCTCATTCCCTAAAGACATCACAACAATCATATGTTCTCATTTACCATTGAAACTTCTTTGCCGCAAGACCATCTTGTACTCATGTCCAATATGGAAGTTCTAGAAGAAACTGTTTGGATTGGTCGTAGTAAATGCAATAATCATGGAGTTATGTTTTTTGTTTGTCCATCTTTTGTGTTTGTCTGCCTCTAATATACTTCAACATCAGCCTAATTGTACGTACTTTCTTCTTTCTTTCAGGCAATGCCAACACTTATAGAAATGATGAAAGATGTGAATATAGTTGTCCAAGACACAGTGGCTTGGACGATAGGAAGAGTGTGTGGTCTCCTACCTGAAGCGGCATTAAAGGAAGAATATTTGATGCCACTTCTCGAAGCAATGTGTGAAGGATTAGACAAAGAGCCTCGTGTAGCTTCTAATATTTGTTGGGTAAGCTGCAGGCTTTCAGACATGCATTTGTGATCTTTGTGTTTGCACGTTCGTTGTGTAGGCTTTTTCGTCATTGGCCGAGGCAGCTTTTGAGGCAGCTGAGGTTGCAAGAGACCAAGATTGCCCCACGACGTATTGTCTGTCGCCTGTGTATGCAACACTTGTACAGAAATTGTTGCATACAGCTGACAGGTGTGTTATTGTGATGATGTGTTGTGATATCTTTGTGTTTGGTTGTCCATGTGGCTCTGTCTGTCTATTTGTTTGTCTGTCTGTCTGTCTTGTTTACCTGTTTGTCTGTCTGTCTGTTAAATAAATATATTTTCATCAATCGGAATTATTGCAGACTAAATCAAACTAAGAGACTCTAATAGTCTAACACACGATACACTACAGTTGACCCTATAGGAGGGCGTTACAATGACTATTTAGAGGAGCATTGTCCAGATTTATGTGCATGCTTGCTGCCAGGCCCAAGCTGTGCACTTGTATTTATATCATGGTGTTTGCGTGGTTTAGATCGCGTTTTCCTAGCTTCACCTGAATCAAGTTTGTAAATAGACAGACTAGGATGACAAGCAGGTGTTACGTTCTAGATGACCCTGACAGCGTGATGGCCAAGGTGGTGACAACTGATCACGTCTAGACATGTCATAGGACACTGGCGAATAGATTAAGGCTAACCTGATTACCTAGAGGCTAACCTGATTACCTAGAGACGTGGTTCAGCATGAAGTCTATCACCAGGCTGTAAATCTGCAGTTGCATCTGACTTTTCATGTCAATCAGCCTTCTGAGAGTCTCTTCTATTATAGTTATGTAGATGCATTTCTTGTTTTTAATGGCACATGACGTTGTCCAGATCCTCTTCTTGCACCGTCATGACCTCGCAACATCTTGTACCGTTCCATAGAACTTGTGTATGCAAACATCCAAGTCAGTCACGTGACTTGGTGTAAAACACACCGTAACAGGGCAAACAAGACTCAATAGTCTATTATAGATTACCACACTTTGCATATTCTTGCTTTACAGTTACCTAACCTTAACTTTTAGCAATACTTTCTATATTCACTAAACTTGAAAAATGGCCCTTTTTTCAAGTGAATGCGACATTCTAGAGTCCAAGAGCAATCGGGACAGTGCTCCTTTAACTAAAGAATGAAAAACTGAAAAGTGTCTGTCTGTCTTCTTGAGAATGTGGACGGATGGATGGACAACACAGAAGCCATCATAGAAGCCGCTTAGCACTGACGCGAGGTAAAGCTACAATCCATGACGACGACACTCAAACGAAGGAAATGTTGGCACCAAGAGGGAAGTACCAAACAATGACTAAGTCACTTGTAGACAGCAGGATGTGCAGATGAAAAGGTGAGCAAACAGACGATAAAAAGGAAAGGGGGCCCAATGGCCAACAGAGTCATAAAAGGTGTTAGCGGTCGAAGCCGCAAACGATGACTTGGACGACGACTCAAAAACTTTTCTCCTTGATTCTTGAGACAAACAGACTAGAAATGTGTGTCCGTCAGTCTTCATCCGGGGTTTGTCTGCCTGTCTGTCTCTGTGTGTCTGTTTGCCTGTCTGTCTCTGTGTGTCTGTTCGCCTGTCTGTCTCTGTGTGTCTGTTTGCCTGTCTGTCTTCTATCTGCTCTATTCTTTACTCATTTCTTCTATAGATCAGATGGCAGTCAGAGCAACTTGAGATCTGCAGCGTATGAGGCTCTTATGGAAATAGTGAAGAACAGTCCAAAGGTACAAAGACATTTATATCAGTGATCAACATGACTACAACCAGAATATTGAAATGCATTGACACAAAGTGACTTTGTTCTATTACTGAGGGGCTAAGCGAGTCTTTTGGGCAACAAACTTGGAAAGATCTTATTCGAATAAGTTGATTTGTTGCTGTACTTTCCAGTTGTGTGAGCTGAACACACACACACATGTAGAGAGTACTTGTTGAATGCAACAGTAAATGAGATGGTTTACCATATGATATCTCATAGGGAATGTCTCCTACTGGGGACTGTTGCTTTCTGTGCACACCATTATGGTTTACTACACTGTAACATTGTAATCAAACAGACTGGATGACCGAAAATGTGCGTGTTGATTTATTGGGCAAACTAATGTTTGGCCAATCACTTTTCTAATAGACAACTGTTAATATCAATAATGATTTATTTAATGGTAAAGTTTGAAATATTGTCATGTTTTTGTGTTGGTGTGGATTGTGTATGCTAATCTAGTGGTGGTGCTTTTGTGATAGCAGATAGGAAGGTACCATGTGGAGAACACGTGACAACCAGTGTAGGCATGTGAAACCAAGTGGCTAATGCGTTACAAACCATGCAACTAACACGTGGTTAACAGTGACAAATCACGTGCACATGACACAATACACATACACCACCTGGTAATCCATTTGAACGCAATTTTGTCGAGTTATCAAAACTCTTGAATAATCAGTGTCCAGCAATTTAACATTGTATTGTGAAATACTAACAGTACCTAACCACAATCATGACTTAAACAGATTGATTAATAGGCTGGATGTCTGTTGCATTTGTGTGTAGGATTGCTATGCAACTGTTCAAGAGACGACACTTGTTATTCTTCAAAGGTTGAACACGGTTCTAAGTCTTCATGTAAGAATGTGCAGACCAGAGAATTGAGATATTTTTGTGTTAAGTGTGTGTCTTGTTGCTCATGTGTGTAGGCGCCTGCGGGTGAGAATGATCGCGCACAAGTTACAGATATGCAGTCATTGCTGTGTGCTACATTACAGGTGATGCAGATTGTGTGTTGAATGAAGTTTTGAATGTCTGCCTGTCTGCTGGTATGTTTGTCTGTCTGTTTATCTGTTTATTAGTTTTATTTGTTTATTTTTTGTTTGTCTTTTTGTCTGTCTGTTTGGCTTTGTTTGTCAGTTTGTTTGTTTGTTTGTATGTTGTGCATTTGCATGTTTGTCTGCAAGCTCACCTCATTTGTCTGCATATGTGAGTTGTGTTGTGTGCTACATTGACATGTTTCTACTAGTAACTGTGTTTCTCTTATTTGTGTTGATTAGAGTGTAATACGAAAAATGAACAAGCAAGACGTGTTACAGATTGCAGACAATGTTATGACTGCTCTTCTAAGAATGATGAGCTTGAGAACAAGTGGTATTCTGGAAGATGCTCTCATGGCTACTGGCAGTGTTGTAGAAGGTATAGGTTGCTTTGCTTGCTCTATTGTCATGTGCACACATGCACACACACACACACACACACACGCACACACACACACACACACACACACACACACACACACACGCAATTCCTAGTTAGCAGACCATGAAGCGGTTGCTCAAGCAAATGCTGTAGACAGACAGTAACTTGAGAGCTGAACTGATTCACTTGTATTACCAAAGAAACCTTTTTTTGAATCGTAACTTGTTTTTATTGTTTATTTCAGTTCTTGGTCCTGATTTTATAAAGTATTTTGAATCGTTCAAGCCTTTTCTACTCGCTGGACTAAGTGATCAGGAAGACCAAATGGTTTACTGTTTGTGTGTGAGACTGATTTGCACGTTTGAATTGTTGTATTTGGTTGTCAAGGTTTGCCAGGCTGCTGTAGGTGTTGTTGGAGATCTTAGTCGTTCACTACAAGAGAAGCTAGTGCCGTACTGTCATGAGATTGTGACTGCTTTGTTGAACATTTTGTCGGTACGATGAACACAGTAGAGTTGTGTCTTTATGTTTGGTGACTTGTGTGCTTGTCCGTGTTTCTGTCTGTTTGTCTGTCTATGTGTGGGTCTTTTTACTCGACACGTGAAATGCTAGGGTATAGTAATGTAGTGCGTAAACGACTAGCCAACCAAGCAAGCTAGATGCTGTCAATTATGTAAGTGTTCCAATGACGCACGTTGGTTTGTCAATAACGTAACACAGCAGCTATACAGGAATCAGAGCAGTAGCTAATGAATACAGTCAATACGTGGTGCTTGAATGGCATCAGACCAGCATGAAACTTAGAGAAAGTAGTTCAAGTACATTCAGACACATTCACAGTTTGAGTAGTATGACATCTAGTCAGTTTAGTATGAGTTTCTGTTGTGCATTTGCGTACTAGAAGATGGTTGCCGATTGTTTAGGAAACGTGTCTACTGCTAAAATTGAGTAAGAAAGTCCATTGCAATACATTTACAATGTATCTCACCACTCAATGTGTCCAGTCCCTTCACATGCTTTTCTAATTGGCTCTGACTAATTGCATTGAAGCTGCTTAACTAACAGTGCAGGGTTTGTGCTCTAGTGCTTTGCATTTGTCTTGTTTGTCTGTTTTTCCGTCTGTTTGTTTCTCTCTCTGTTTGTCTGTTGTTTGTCTCTCTGTGTGTCTGCGACTTGTCTGTCTGTTTGTTTGTTTGTTGTTTGTCTCTTTGTGTGTCTCTGTTTCTCTGTCTGTTTGTGTTTTTGTCTGTCTGTTTGTTTGTCTGTCTTCTTATCTGTCTGTTTGTTTGTCTTTGTTAACATTTTTGTTTCACAGAGTGACAGTTTCCAGAAGTTCATCAAGCCACAGATTCTGGCAGTGTTTGGTGACATTGCACTTGGCATTGGACTCCCATTTACAGATTATCTCCAAGTAGTAATGGGTGTCTTGCAGCAAGCATCACAACTCCAAGTAGACAAGGTATAAGATGCTTGTCATCTGTCTGTCTGTCTTTCTGTCAGTCTTGTTCATCTTTTCTCCTTCTACTCATCTAGGCGGACTATGATATGGTTGAGTATCTCAATGAGCTACGAGAGAGCTGTATTGAAGGTTATACCGGCATCGTTCAAGGCCTTAGCTCAGATGCTTCTAAATGTGTGCATGAGAACACTTTCCTTGTCTTGGTGGTCTTCATACTCACGTTGCTTGTGTTGTAGTTTTACTGCCATATCTACCACATATTGGTGATGTTATTGAACACATAGCACTTGATCTTGATCATACAGACTCCAATACGTCTGCATGTTGTGGCCTTCTTGGGTATTGATGTGTATCTCGTTTGCTGTTTGTTTACTAATTTTTGTGAACATTCTAGTGACTTGTTGAGCAACTTCGGATCTCAGGTTACTCATTTGATAAGTAAGCCAGGAATTCAGCAGCTCATACAGGAAGGCAAACGGTCACAGTTGAATAAGACTAAGAAGCTAGCGATGTGGGCATCGAAAGAACTACGGAAGCTTGCTGGATAGCTTTTAGAGGTTTGCAGTTGAGTAGAGTAATGTTTTGTATTCGTGCTGTGTTCAAGTGTAGCCACATTCTGAAGTTGTTGTATATGATAGAATTGGTTTCAAAGTATTACTGGATGCATCCCTTCGATATGATAGTCTAATGTATTGTGAGATGCATCCTTCCTATACAAAAGTCTAGCGTATTGTGAAATCCCTCCCTCCAATACAATAGTCTAGTGTTTCAGCACAGTTCTCTGATTCTAACGTATATTTATACAGCAAGGTGCTGCCGACGTTTCGGCTGTTGTACTACAGCCATCTTCAGGGCAGATATTCAAGTACTAGTAAATACAATGGAGTAGTTGTGATGTTATAAATACAAGTAACCAATAGTTGACCAGAACTATCTACACTAAGATGTACAATTATGATGAAACTTGGACTAGTGATATGTTGTTGTAGTCTTCATGAGACTTGCCCAACATTTTGATAGTTCCATTCCCTCGTCCCTATTGATAAGTAGATGTTGTTGGTTAAGGTGAATGTGTAATGCCTCTTTCATCCTAAGTTGTAATGTAGTAGATGCATGCGCTAGAGTACGTGTACCATCCCAATCCATATTACATGTTTGATTTGACCATGTGTGTTCGGCGACTGCTGATTTCTCATTTTCCATTTTTCTGCAAAGCTCCTTATGTTCCTTTAGTCTTGTTGCTAATCTCCTTTTTGTCTCACCAATATATGTCTTTCCACAGGCACATAGTATTTGATAAATGAGATGTGATTGATGTTCTTTAGGTATGGGATGTTTAAGTTTGCATAACATAACATAGTTTTATCATAATTGTACATCTTAGTGTAGATAGTTCTGGTCAACTATTGGTTACTTGTATTTATGACATCACAACTACTCCATTGTATTTACTAGTATTTAAATATTTGCCCTGAAGATGGCTGTAGTACAACAGCCGAAACGTTGGCAGTACCTTGCTGCTTAAATATACGTTGGAATCAGAGAACTGTGCTGAAATTTGATTATGCCAACGGAGAACCTCTCACTGAAACAATAGTCTAGTGTATTGTGAGATGCATCCCTCCAATTCAATAGTCTAGTGTATTGTGAGATGCATCCCTCCAATACAATAGTCTAGTGTATTGTGAGATGCATCCCTCCAATACAATAGTCTAGTGTATTGTGAGATGCATCACTCCAATACAATAGTCTAGTGTATTGTAAGATGCATCCCTCCAAATACAATAGTCTAGTGTATTGTGAGATGCATCCCTCCAATTCAATAGTCTAGTGTATTGTGAGATGCATCACTCCAATACAATAGTCTAGTGTATTGTGAGATGCATCCCTTCAAATACAATAATCTTGTGTATTGTGAGATGCATCACTCCAATACAATAGTCTAGTGTATTGTAAGATGCATCCCTTCAATTCAATAGTCTAGTGTATTCAATTCAATAGTCTAGTGTATTGTGAGATGCATCCCTCCAATACAATAGTCTAGTGTATTGTAAGATGCATCTCTCCAAATACAATAGTCTAGTGTATTGCTAACCTTGCCAAACGAGAATTTAGTTTTGACTTTTCATAAATTTATGTTCGTGTGTGTGTGTGTGTGTGTGTGTGTGTGTGTGTGTGTGTGTGTGTGTGTGAGTGTGTGTGTGTGTGTGTGTGTGTGTGTGTGTGTGCTTGGTTGCATTGTAGTTTGTATTGTAGTTTGCGTTGTAGTTTGCATTTTAGTTCGTGTCGTAGTATGCTTGTAATTTGCCTTGTGCTTTTGATGACAGTACTGAAAAATATATATATTGTGAGATGCATCCCTCCAATTCAATAGTCTAGTGTATTGTGAGATGCATCCCTCCAATTCAATAGTCTATTGTATTGTGAGATGCATCCCTTCAATACAATAGTCTAGTGTATTGTGAGATGCATCACTCCAATACAATAGTCTAGTGTATTGTGAGATGCATCCCTCCAATACAATAGTCTAGTGTATTGTGAGGTGCATCCCTCCAATACAATAGTCTAGTGTATTGTGAGATGCATCCCTCCAATACAGTAGTCTAGTGTATTGTGAGATGCATCCCTCCAATACAATAATCTAGTGTATTGTGAGATGCATCCCTCCAAAACAATAGTCTAGTGTATTGTGAGATGCATCCCTCCAATACAGTAGTCTAGTGTATTGTGAAATGCATCCCTCTCATACAATAGTCTAGTGTATTGTGAGATGCATCCCTCCAATACAATAGTCTAGTGTATTGTGAGATGCATCCCTCCAATACAGTAGTCTAGTGTATTGTGAGATGCATCCCTCTAATACAATAGTCTAGTGTATCGTGAGATGCATCCCTCCAATGCAATAGTCTAGTGTATTGTGAGATGCATCCAACACAATATTCTAATATACTGAGAGATGCTTTCCTCCATTGCAACACTCTAGTGCATTTTCCTAATGTAATACCAATTTTATTGAAGGTTGCATTCTTCCAGTACGCAAGCGAAAGTTGTAATACCTTTTTTTGTTCTGTTTAGGGCTAGATTGGGGAGGGATACATAGGGCTATGGTGTTTGTCATTGTCGCAAGGTGAAGGCAACTTGTCTGTCATGGTGTTCTCACCCTCTCTTTGTCAATTGGGAAGGACTGTTCTTTCTTACTTCATCTCTAAACTCTGGACTGGCTGGCTGGTGAATATTGGACAGAATGGACCTTGGAGCTTGACAGACCTTGCACACTCAACATCATGCAACTACTCATCGACTTGCTATCTGCTCTGTTTCTGGTCAGCGAGTGAACAGTCTGGAAGACACTCGGCTCTGCTCATCGTGTGAGCTTGGGGTTGGCCATATTCTTGCGCTCGTTCTGACTTCTTGTGTAGTTTTTCATTCTCTATAGCTTGCTTGTCTACTACTAAAGCAAATCTCCACTTTCGTACGAAACCACACACACACACACTTACCTCAAAGCTCCATAGAATCCAAGGGACTCATTTTGTATTGAATAAATGCGCTTCTTGGTAAAACATGCTGCTCAGTGTGTTACCTTAACTTAATTAATGGAAATTGATAAATTGTTGCGTCTACCAATTGACCACCTGACCACCTGTAAATATCCGGGAACAGGTGTGTCTGCGTATTTTCTCACGGCGTATTGTAACTGGAGCATAAAATGCGTCTCTCGTTGGCTCTCTTTCTCCATGCCTTTGCATTGCAGCTGCTCATCGTCAGGTTCTCTCCAGGCGATTAGATAACTTGCTCATCTCTACACGATTCCTCTCTAGATGCTCAACTTCGAACGCTTGCAACTTGAAGGGCTCGAGTGAAGCAACTGTGTGCTTGCCTCTCCAGCAATATCTGCAGCATCAAGTCAGTTGCAGCATTTAATTAGCAGCTATAGTCCTCGACTCTTCATTCCAACTTGTTGATGTTATTGATGAAGGGTGATCAAAGCTCATCAGAGTCATCAAAACACGGAAAAGGACAGAAAGTAGGAGAGCACGACAGTCGTCAATATGTTAGAATGTGTATCCCTAACTTTGTCTGTCTGCATGCATAAAGGGCGATCCAGGCAAAAGTGGACCACCGGTAGGTGCATGCATGTTTACGCAAGGTAATGTCAGTTTTAGAGGCAATACGCTGGCTTGACGTGCAGGGAAAAACAGGACAGAAAGGAGTGAGAGGACCTGTAGGACCAAAGGTGTGTATATGTTACTGTCAGTTTGTGCATGACGAATTTTCGTAGCCTGCAATCATGTGTTAGGGTCATTCTGGCTCTAAAGGTGACAAGGGAGATGCTGGACAATCAGTAAGTATGCAGCCTTGAAAATTAATGTTTTGGTGTGTTGTTTGGTTGTGTCTTGTCTGTAGAGTGACATGTTGTATCTGTTTATGGGTGCGACATGGTTGAGTGCCAACGCAGTGTTTGTTCAAACGCCTTCAGTGCGGAACACTGAGCAGATTGTCTTTCGATCACATGACCAGCAGGGTGTTCTATTCAGTGTATGAAATTTCTTCTCTCAACTCAGCAAGATAAAATTTGCTGACCGGATGTTGTATCACATGTACAGGCTGTTGTTCTTCCCAGTGGACGTTTATCTGACAAGAAGAACTACATCATCACTCTGAAATTTTGGTATCAAAGACTCACAACTGACAATGACCTTTTGGTCGGCATCTGTGATGATATTGATTGTGTGGGATTTAAGTATCGAGACAGTGGAGACAACATCTATGCACTCAAGTGGAGGAAACATGCAAGCAGCTGTCCAGTAAGCAGCACCAGGTTGAACGATGGATGGGCCGATGATGACCAGGAAATGTATGAGATGAAGTTTGATGTCTCAGCCTCTAATACAATTGGAAGCACATGGAGTAGTGTTGCTGCCAAACCGTTTCTGCAAAGGTTTGATGTCGTGATGAGGTTTAGTCACGGCATGTCGATACTTGTTTGTCGTGATTCTACCACTGAGGCTTACAGTATGCGTTTCTTTGAAATGTTTGTCAGACAAAACAATCTCTAGTTTGTTGGATGGCCTTTACTGAACTCATTTGCTTGTTTTTTCTCAGCTTTTAGCTTGCTGATTAGCTATGTGGTGCTGATTAGCTACGTGGTGCTGTTAAGCATTCGAATTTTTTGCGGGTTGTCTGTAGTGTTACATGTCTGTAGTATTGTGGAGGAAGGAATAGTCTTAGTGTCTAGTTGTTAATTAATTAGCTATTTTGCTGGCTGGCACTTTTAGTCATGAAGATAAGGTAATCTAACTGACAATGTAGTCCTGCTCAATGTAGTCCTGTGCTGGATGGTGGGCAATCATGTTTACATGAAATAATTATATATTAATAATTATATATTAATAGTTATATATTAATAATTATCTAATATATAAAGCTCAAATTGTGTGTGTGTGTGTGTGTGTGTGGTGTGTGTGTGTGTGTGTGGTGTGTGTGTGTGTGTGTGGTGTGTGTGTGTGTGGTGTGTGTGGTGTGTGTGTGTGTGTGGTGTGTGTGTATGTGTGTTCGCGTTTGGCGGCCACGTCTTTTGTCCGTTCGCAACCGAAATCGGCACGCACAGAGGAAGGTTTGCGTAAAAATAAAAAAATAATGCACCGGGTCCCCTCTCGAGGGATCGACCCACGCGTAAAATTTCTCGACGACGCAAACGCTACACATTGCAGTTCATTCGAACACACGCCCGCACCAGTCCCGTGTAGACTGTATGCATCGTCGTCCTTCGCAAAGCTTCGAGCAATCGAATATCTCTTGCCGACGAAACTTACTCTTCTAGCACTTTCGTTTCTCTTCAAATTCTGATTGCATTTGCACCAAAGCCAACCTACACATTTTCTGCAGCAAGCGCTACACGGGGAGTGGGTCGATTGCTATCGAAACAAGCGCGAAGAGCAAGATTCGAATTGATACAGCATATCCGGGACCTTCAACAAAGATTGCACGTGACGTGTCCACAAACCTATCTTTACACTACAGTCTTGCCCGTACGAAAAACGGGCCATGGATACTAGTATATTAATAATTATGTATTAATAGTTATATATTAATAGTTATATATTATTAATTATATATTAATAGTTATATATTAATAGTTATATATTAATAGTTATATATTAATAGTTATATATTAATAATTATATATTAATAATTATATATTAATAGTTATATATTAATAGTTATATATTAATAATTATATATTAATAGTTTATATTAATAGTTATATATTAATAATTATATATTAATAATTATATATTAATAATTATATATTAATAGTTATATATTAATAATTATATATTAATAATTATATATTAATAATTATATATTAATAGTTATATATTAATAGTTATATATTAATAGTTATATATTAATAGTTATATATTAATAGTTATATATTAATAATTATATATTAATAATTATATATTAATAGTTATATATTAATAGTTTATATTAATAGTTATATATTAATAATTATATATTAATAGTTATATATTAATAATCATATATTAATAGTTATATATTAATAGTCATATATTAATAGTTATATATTAATAGTTATATATTAATAGTCATATATTAATAGTTATATATTAATAATTATATATTAATATTTATATAGTAATAGTTATATATTAATAGTTATATATTAATAATTTTATATTAATAATTTTATATTAATAGTTATATATTAATAATTATGTATTAATAATTATATATTAATAATTATATATTAATAGTTATATGTTAATAATTATATATTAATAGTTATATATTAATAATTATGTATTAATAATTATATATTAATAATTATGTATTAATAATTATATATTAATAATTATATATTAATAGTTATATGTTAATAATTATATATTAATAGTTATATATTAATAGTTATATATTAATAGTTATATATTAATAGTTATATATTAATAGTTATATATTAATAGTTTGAAGCTAAAGTTATGGATTTGGACGATGGCTCTTTCCTTGGTCAGCGGGCTTCAGTTGCTTGTCGCTTGGATGTCTTGTTATCAAAGGGTCCCTCCTTTGATCTTCATATCAATTTGAACAAATGTGAGGTCTTTTGGCCCTCTGGAGATCAGAATTTCCCCAAATTTGCTACTGAAATTCAGCGCAGTGTTCAGATTCATGATGGTGCTGACTTCCTTGGTTGTCCTGTATATGGATCTTCCTCATATGTTACTGAATTTGTTTTCCAACGAGTGGACAAGATTTTGGATTGGCAGGACCATTTGACAGCTTTAGAGGATCCTCAGGTGGAGCTTCATCTTCTCCGGAGCTGTTTGAGCCTTTGCAAGCTGAATCACATCATTAGAACGGTTCCTGGCTTCAAGATCAATGATGTATTGATGCAGTTTGACAGTGGTCTTCATCACAGTTTAGAGGCTTTATCCTCTTCTTCGGTCTCTGACCTGGCATGGAAACAGGCAACTCTTCCAGTTTGTTTGGGTGGTCTAGGTCTTCGTGAGGCCTCTAGATCTTCATCTGCAGCTTTCGTTGGCAGCTGCAACTATTCTCGGCAGTTGTCTCTCCGTCTTCTTAATGACTCAGCGTTCATGCCGGTACATGAAGAAAATGATTGGACTCAGCATTCTTCCTCTTTCCCTGGTGAAGTGCAATGCCGGCAACATCTTGCAAGTCTTTTACCACCTACTAGTTCTGTCTCGTCCTCTGTTTCTTCTACACAACATTCCTTCCAGAAGGCTCTGGATCTGGATGATGCTTTGAGATTCAGCATTAAAGTCAGCCTTGTTAGTCTGCGAGAACAGGCACGTTTCAGTGCTGTCGCATATCCTCATGCGGGGGCTTGGTTGAGGGCAATCCCCAACTCAAGTCTAGGCCTGGCCATGTCTCCGCGTGAATTTGTGACTTCTTTGCGTTTGCGTTTGGGAATTCCGGTTTTTCCAGCACCCCCACACTCAGTCCGTTGTGTGTGTGTGGTCATGAATTGGACATTTTTGGTGACCATGCTCTTGGCTGTGGTCCTCTTCGGATTAATTAAGCGACATGATGCCTTATGTGACGTCATCTTCCACTGGTTGCTCTTAGACAACTCCAATGTACGTCGAGAACAACACTGTTCCTCTCATTCTATGACAAGACCAGGTGACGTTTTCCATCCCGACTTTTCCCTAGGCAAGGCTGCTTATTTCGACATTTCCGTGAGGAATTCGTTCACTCCCTCTCACCTTATTAATGCTGCCATAAAAGCTGGTGCTGCTGCTGAGGCTGGGGAAGTGGACAAAGATGAACGCCATCTTGCTAACGTTTCCAGTTACGGCTGTTTGTTTTACCCTCTTGTGATGGAATCATACAGAGTGTGGGCTGCACATAGTCTGGAGGTGTTGAGATCAATTGTCAAGAAGTCTCTTCTATCATCTGGCTTGTCTCTGGGCCAAGCTTCCAGGCAATTTCACGAACAGTTATCTGTTCGTTTATGGCAGTACAATTCAAGACTGATTAGTGACTATCTGCCTAATTATTATGACTTAGACTCTTTGTGCTTCCGTCCTTAGGGCGGATATGTGTTATCTGTGTTATCTGTCTTATATACAAATATATGGTTTCAAAAAATATATTAATAGTTATATATTAATATTTATGTATTAATAATTATATGTTAATAATTATATATTAATAGTTATATATTTATAATTATATATTAATAATTATATATTAATAATTATGTATTTAATACACAATATTTGCGGTCTACACACTACAGTCAAATTACCATGTGACCTACGCTCGCGTTAGTGGTTTGGACTTCGGGCATACGTACTGAGCATGCCCAGGACTAGCACCAAGTCAACATCTAATGGACGAAAATGACGATGTGAAGACGCGCGTTCGCAGTAAACTCTTGGCAGATAGAGTGAAACTTTGGTTGTCACCATATACAACACAAGATGGCAAGAAAGGACAAGATCCTGAGGTAAGAATTCCACCAATCGGACAATGACGTCATGACATCACGTGACACCAAATTTTAGGATTTAGCGAAGAAATATTCTAGTGAGCTTGGACAGCCTGTTGAAGTTATTTCCAGAGTTTTGGAAGAGTTGAGAATTCATTCAGTGAACAAACTAGCTACAAGAAAACTCAAAACGAACCAGCAAATCTCTCTTTGTGTCACTCTGACAGGAGGAGATACGAGTGAAAACGTAATAACAAAGTATTTGATGTTAGTTGATATTAACATTTAGTTAATATAAATTTAATGCACGTAATATTAATATTAATATTATTTATATTAATTGTATATAAGATTGATATTAATTTTAAAAATTGAATTAATTTGTTTGTTTAATTGTTGATAAAATACGTAGATTAAAGCTACTCATGTTGAAGCTCAGCTGGAAGATCTGACGTCATCACTGACCGAAAGGTATTTTATAATTGATATCAATAATTTTTTACAATTAGTCAAGCTTTTCTGTTATTGATTGGTTTGCTTACGTGCATGTCTACCTGCATTCTCTGTTACACAAACGACTGCTTGTTTGTCTGTTTTGTCAGTCTGTTCGTCAATATAAAATGTCACTGCGGGTACATGTGCGTGTATCTCATAGGATCGCTGGTGTATTTCATGTGCCTTGTGAGCGACTGAAACTGATCAGTGAAGCAAAGATGCTCAACGACAGTAAGTGCAACTATAACACACAAACATAGTGGCAGGAAAATATAACGTCATGGAGGTGGCCATTTTGGGCTTTAGTGACCACACCCATTGACAGTTGATTTAAATTGTTTTAGTTTGTTGATGTGAAGGGTGTTGCTGTTTGTGTAGGGTTGTCTCTTGCTGTTCAAGGTGTTAGAGATGGCAGTCAAGTTCTTGCTGTGTTACTGAGTGAGGAAGAAGCTGAAGCAGCTCGCAGACAAGAGCAACAGAAGATGGCAGAAGAGAGTCTCATGAAGACGAGACAAGCTGCGGAGATTTTAGCAACACGTGAGCTTTGTAGTTGGAAGTTTGTAGGGAAAGAGGTGTTGTGTTATTTTGTTTGTGTGATGGATACAAGGTTGTGTATCTTTGTTTTTTATTTTAATTTGTTTATTTAGTTTGTTTTTATGTCTGTCTGTCTGTGTCTGTCTGTCAGTCCAATACATATTATATTTTCGACATTGAAAGCTACATTCAACACAACTAAGCAGCTTTACTGTCCCAATCGCACAAATCTTTACCAAACTAAAACTCTACAGAAACCAGGCAGTCTGTCTCTTTGTCTGTCTGTCTGTCTGTTTGTCTGTCTGTTTGTCTGTTTGTTTGTCAAATTTTCATATTTTTTTATACATCAAAGCTAATACAGGTGAAACCAAAGTAACAGCTAATAGACAACAAGTGTCTGTCTGTCTGTTTGTCTGTCTGCCTGTTTGTCTGTCTGTTTGTCTGTCTGCCTGTTTGTCTGTCTGTTTGTCTGTCTGTTGGTCAGTTTGTCAGCAGAAATCTTCTGATTTTTCTTCTTTTTCTTCTCCTCTACAACATGGTATTGCAACACCTGAGGGAGGAGAATTGCTCACAGACCACATTCAAGTTCCACTTGAAAGAACTCTGATTGGTCAATTCTTAAAACGGATGTCAGAAATGCTTTAACTCATGCAGTGATGCAGTGTCCAGGGAGTGCCTTTTACAACAAATTGCACATCAGTTTGCAATATATACTCTCATGTCAAGCAACTGTATGGAGAGCCCAACTCCTTACCTTAATCTATGTCACCAGCAAACGTGTACAGGTACTCTCATCAAGTGAAGGGGTTCATCAAGGTGACCCTTTGGGTCCGGCTCTGTTTTCTGCCACTATCCACCCTGTTCTATGTGAAGTATTGACTCGACATGATGAAGTCACTATATTTGCATATTGGGATGATGTGTATGTGGTTGGGCCAACTGAAAACCTTAAATTAATTCTTGAAGATCTCAAATCTTCTTTGTTGATAGATTTGTGACAGAAAGTGTGAACTGTATTGCTTATCTGGTGAGTGTTGTAATTTTCCAACTTCTGTTCTGTTGCACACGATGGAACTATCATTTTCGACACTCCTATAGGGAATTCAGACTTCATACGATCTTGATGCATTGATATAGCCAAATATGGTGATTGTCTTTGTTCTGAACTTGTCAAGTTGAATGACAGTCAAAGCTCAATGTTGATTTTACGTCACTGTCATGTTTCTCGACTGAATTACCCGGCAAGACAAATATTTCCTGTTGATTTGCAAGCAGCAGCAAACATACATGATAATATGACTAGATCATCGTTTGAAAGCATTATAGGTTACAATCATCTGGATGATATCAATTGGAAACAAGCAACTATAAAGATCAAATTCGGTGGGTTTGGATTGACACAGATAAGTCAAATTTCACCAGCAGCTTTTCTTATGTTCATGGTGTCAAGTCAAGAAAGACTTACCCGAGAGGATTTCATCATTTTTTGATTTAGTCAACTATCTTCAAAGCAGTAAATTACTGCTAGGGTCAATCGGCTCTACTGTGGCCACTTCCTATCAAGCTTTACCACCAATGCCCAAGTCAAACCACAAAGATGGAGAAGAACAGTCTCTTGATGACTTTATCTCATATCCAAAGAAATTACAGCATCGATTATCCACAAAGAATGCCAGTGATAGTGCTACTGATATTATTATACAAACACAGTCTGATAGAGATGCAGCATGGTTGAGATCCCTGCAAGGACGAGGGGCTGGTGCATGGCTGGATGTCATCCCCACTTCCACTAAGCACGCTTTAAAAACAAACGAATTTTCTTTAGTGTCTTACCTGAGGTTGGGAGTGACTTTACCTTTTGCCAATTGGATTAAAAGTGTGATTGTGGTCATAATTTGGATGAATACGGATACCATATTTTAACCTGTAAATATGGGGTGGACCTGTGCGGTCTCACATTTCAGTCTTAAATGGGTGGAGTGAGTGCCTGTCTGACCTTCACCTTCCCCATCAAACAGAACCAAGACATCAATACATCAATACTGAAGACCGTCCAGACATTACAATGTGTGATCCGAATACTGGACAGAATTTGGATCTTGATGTGTCCCTGGCTCATCCATGGAGTCAGGACATTATTAGGAGGGCTAGCAAGGAAAATGGTCACGTTGCTGCGACAAGAGAAGAAAAAAAATGAAAAAATATTCAGAAGAGCTTGTTCCAGGAGGATATGTATCAAGATGTGTTTCTCTTGTGATAGAACATTTTGGGAGGTGGGGCACATAGGTAGAGAATTTTTTGCAGCATTTGTCACAACAGTCAGCAAATCCAGAAGCCAATTTTAATGCTTCCATGTTCATGTCGTATTGGAGAAAAAGATTTTCTACAATTCTGCAAAGATGCAATGCCAAAGTTATCCTTAGAAAACTTTCAAAACTGTCACCTAATCATGGTGATTTAGATAGATTATTTGATTTTGACATTCAAGGTCAAGTTCATTAGTTAATGACTTTGTTGTTTGCAACGACTGATTTGTATTTAAAAAATCCTAGCATATGAACAGTAGAATCTGTATGAGAATAATTTATCTGTCTGTCTACCTGTCTGTCTGTCTGTCTGTCTGTCTGTCTGTCTGTCTGTCTGTCTGTCTGACAAGCTTTTTGACTTTAACGTACAGATCCAA
>NC_085102.1:6332793-6347793 GCF_963422355.1 Corticium candelabrum
GATATTTATCATTACGACTCACACCAATGCTAATTACATAAAGAAGTTCAATGACCACAACAACTCAGCTTGTCTGTCTGTCTGTCTGTCTGTCTGTCTGTCTGTCTGTCTGTCTGTCTGTCTGTCTGTCAATGGTAGTATATTTTCATAAATCACAGCTATTACAATGAAACGCAAACTACAGATCACTAATAGTGTTCTCAAAAGTCAAATACATTTCTAAACATATTTCCAAGGCCCAAAGGATCTGGAAGACTATATTCGACAATCTAACATGCAAGTCCCTCTACTTTCCGGTATATAACCCTTGCTTCTGTCTGTCTGTCTGTCTGTTTGTCTATTTGTTTATCTATCCATATGTCTGTTTGTCTATCTGTTTATCTATCCATATGTCTGTTTGTCTATCTGTTTATCTATCCATATGTCTGTTTGTCTATCTGTTTATCTATCCATATGTCTGTTTGTCTATCTGTCTGTCTGTCTGTCTGTCAGTCTGTCTGTCTATCTGTCTGTCTGTTTACAGGTGTGTGTGTATTCATCTATTTCTATAAACGTTTCAGACCGAGTCAATTGCTGCCAGACTTCACGTCAATGAAGAAAAGCTAGCAGAAGGTACACACTAGCATCTACAGCATCGTATCATTCCAGGTCACGTGACTATTTGCTTGACCATCTCTAGTCATTGCAGTTGGCTTCTCAGTTGCAGAAGCAAGACTTGCACTGCGAGCTCATGACAACAACGTTGCTGTTGCAGTATCATACCTCATGGAAAAGCGAGAGGCAAATACAATTTTGACTGCTGGAAATGTATTGCACTTGATTTAGTTACAGTTGTGTGGTAGGATAAGAAGAGACGAATGGAAATTGAGAAGAAAGAACAGAAACAGCGTTTACGTCAGAATCGTTATGGGAAGACAGCAGATGGTTCGAAGTATGTTGTTTTGTACTATGGCAACACAGTTTAGTTGATTTCAAGCAGTGGCTATTACTGTGTGTATTGCAAATGTACTTTGTGCATCAAATCTTTGTATTTGTTTGTCATTTTGTCTGTCTGTTGGTTTGTTTGTTTGTTTGTCTGTCTGTTGTTTTGTCTGTCTGTCTGTTGGTCTGTCTGTCTGTCAGTCAGTCAGTCAGTCAGTCGCGAACTTCAAAGTAGCATTCATTAGTGGGTTTTAGATTTCAGTAGCGACTATTATGTTTCGACTTCCTATGATGTACGTAGTGCCTTGTATGTTCAATAAATGATCTTTGTCAGTCAGTCAGTCAGTCAGTCAGTCAGTCTGTTTGTTTTTCTGTCTGTCTGTCTGTTTGTTTTTCTGTCTGTCTGTCTGTCTGTCTGTCTGTCTATCTGTCTGTCAAAAACATCTATTGGTAAACATCAACGCTATTACAGTCAACGCTAAATCACTATCTATGAGTCCAAGAAAAATGACCCTTAGGGTCATGAAATGAAAGCTTAACGTACACTCTGGTAACTGTAAAAACTGTCTGTCTGTCTGTCTGTCTGTCTGTCAATTTGTAACATTATCTCTCTGTCTGTTTCTCTGTCTGTGCTTGCCTGCCTGCCTGCCTGCCTGCCTGTTTGTCTGTGTTTATTTATGTATAGCTGTTTAGTTGATGCACTTTAGTTTTAAATAACTTTACAGCTTGTATTTCTTTTTGCTTTTACAAGCTGTCACTGCTGCATGTTAGTGATGCTAGTCGTGTCTCTACTCTTTGTTATGTTATGTTACAGTTGGTTTAGTCACTCTTGCTTGCAACTATTGGTTTGTCAGAATGTGGAGTCTGGGACGAGGTTGAGTAAATGCTTTACACTCACATGCAATATTGTTTTGTCAGGGTGAAGGTTGAAATTGTTGATCTGCTAACTGGAATGGGATACTTGGAAAAGACTGCTGCAGAAGCTCTAAAACAGGCAAACAATGATATCAACTTGGCTCTCCAGGTCAGTGTGTGTGTGTGTGTGTGTGTGTGTGTGTTTGTTTGTTTGTTTGTTTGTCTGCACACGCACACAAGTGCCACTTGTAATCAATGTTTCTATTACAATTTTGCATGATTGCTGTGTGTATGGTATCTGCAGGTCTTGCAGGACAATCCTCATCTATTGGACCTTCCAGACGTGCAGTAAACATATTGATCACGCGTACCTATATTACAAAATGCAATTTAGCTTATAGGCAATGTGTTTGTAGAGATGCAGAATTCCAAGTCTCAGATGAGCTATTGGCTGAGGTTGTTTACAGATTACTTTCTATAAATTGATTTCTATTTGTTATAATTTATTGTTGTCATGTTTGTTGTGTATCACTTTTTATGATTTTAGTTTATGCTTAAGTGTTTGTTTAGGTAACGTTTATGGGGTTTGATCCTTCAACTGCTATGGCAGCTTTGAGACATCATCGTGGCAACGTCCAGAGGTGTGTTGATGACCTTCTAGCTGGTTGGGTTCCTCCAGATGTGACAGCGAGTGTCAATGAACAGTCAGGTAGGTTGCTGTTTATGAGCATGTCAATCTAGTTGGACACGCGCACGCAGACACACACACACACACACACACACACACACACACACACACACACACACACACACACAAAACTAAAAACTTAAAAGTAAACGGTAGGAGCTGCCAGATACTGGTCACACCCCAGCTAACAGCTGGGCTCCTGTGCGCTACAGGAGAACTCTGGTCCTGCGCTAGCAATCTCCTGGAGCTGGGCCAGGTACTCACAGGAGCACCGACTTGTGAAGCCAACTGTGGTGTGAGCACCTGAAGTCTCACCAGGACCCCAGTGGCTGATGTCACGTCACAGCCGATGGCCGCTTAGGACCCCAGTCAATGACCAGGTACTCGTTTATACTCTTGAGTTGAGAGAAGCAAATGTGTGTTAGTTTCTTGCTGAAGGAAATTATGCCATAGCTCGCCATCACTGTGACTTGAACTTGCAACCCTGTAAGGTCCCGGATGTACACTCTTTACTGGATGACTCTCTAACCAACTGAACTTTATCACTACACACACACACACACACACACACACACACACACACACACACACACACACACACACACACACACACGACACCACACCATGCTCTATTGCTGCTTGCTCATATTGTTTTGTATCTTGTAGCCACTGCAGCCCAAATAAACGAAGAGGAGAGAGAAGCAGTAGAATCTCTTGTGCCTGACTTACAAAACGATGAAGACGATTACTTGGATCTTACACTAGAAGAAGAGCTAGCAGCTATACAAGAGTATCGTCTACTTATCAACACAAATCCTAGCTAGAAATCATAAACGACAAGATAGAACGCCAAACAAACACTGAACAGTGATTTAACTTAGTATATGCTGCATAATTTGTTGCACACTTGCAACTTCCGGTAAATTTAGATATCATGACGTCATTAATAGTCCCGTATAAACCAGTCTTCTGGTACCAGACGGCGCGTGGCTAGAGCGTTTGACAAGAGGAGCGGACAGTGACAGGTAGACTTAACATCTTGGTGTGGATCGACATGCGAACGTCTTCGCAACGTCGACGTAGTGATAGATTCGTCACCTCTCGGGAGTTGACGATGATAGGTTGAGAAAAGATGTTTGGCGCTCTGTTCGCCCGCGCATAGCTGTTTGCAATGCGCATCTGAAGAGAGACGTCTAACAAGGCCTTCGCGTATGCGCATACACGAACTTCCGTGTCGGATGTTGTTTGGCGGAATGATTCGTCTGCCATGTTGACATTGGCATGAGATGGTATAGTGGATGGGCAGACCGGTTGTTCATTCTTGTCTAGTCGATAGGTACGTTTACGATTTGTGATAGACGATATCGATTTGTGATCGCATGACAGAGGAAAGATGACGCCTTGTACTGACACTGCATTCTAGATGGTACAATCCTGAGGTGCTAGACTTGAGATCGAAGCAAGCGCCGCCAACTCATTTCTGGCAGCTTCTCCACTAGTTCTAAAGTCTGACTCAGTGTGAACGAAATACTCGTCTGCCCTCGTCTCTACCACCTAACTCCAAGGGGTTGTGCTACGCTTTCGCGATAAACCCCGAGACGCGTATAGCGTACGAATACATTCAATTTGGGCTGCGTTTGAGCTATTGTATGACCCATCTGGGGAGGAAGGGGGTCGCTGCTAGGCACAGCATGTGTTTCAATGATGATGGATGGATGTAGAGGCAACAGTTCACTGTTGATATACAACTCTACTATAAATGGATTATTTTCCTAGTAAATTGAGCTTGGTCGTCAGTAATATGAACAAGTATTAGAACATTTGGAAGAATTGAGAAAGATGTAGGGTTGACGTACGAAAAAGAATAGAAACAAGACCATGTAAGGGTGTGCTGTGACATCTTTCGTATACAGACTGACTGAGCAATACATTATCCCTAGTCTCGCGTAGCCAAACCTCTCTTCTTCTTGATATCTACTGGCGGGAAAGGGTTTGGTGAAATTGCACACAAGTAGTGGTGCCAGCCGCCGCCGACTTCCGGGTGGCAGACAATTACATTAATGTAAACGTTTAATCAACCCCACGCAAGTTGATTGTTAGTTGCACAATGGATCCGGACTGTTGTGCTTTGTTCTTGGAGTCTCTTTTCAGCAAACGCAAAACAAAGAAAAAGAAACGGCTCTCGCAGTGCTCAAGCAATGTAGACATCTTGGCAAGTGTAAACTAGTCGGACATTCTTTTGTGGACCAGCTGATTAGATAGAAGCAGCTGGATCGAGCCTGTTTGTGATACATTGCCTAACGTAGCTTGCTTCGTTTCCTAGGCTAGATCAGCAAATTCAAGGATTGCGGGAAGAGATCGAGGTGATGGCACGGCAGGTCGAAATAATTAATTATGCAGAGGTTAGCGCGCAGTTTGCGTGAAATTCGTAGCTAACTAAACGCCCTATACCAAGAACAATACCATACTATCGTAAAGTCTGTCCATTGATTGTTGTAAGCCTTCCAACAAGTGATTTTTCGTCGACAACAGAGAGAAGAATGTTTCCAGTAATTATCAGCTGTCAGCTTTTAACCTTCATCTAATTACTAGTTGGAAAGACGTGGGCGTATGCCTTGCACCACTGCTTGTGTGCAATTTCACCAAACCCTTCCCCGCCGGTAGATATAAAAAGGGGAGGGGTTTGGCTACGCGAGACTACATTATCCCTACATTGCACCATTTTCTAATTAGTAAGGTATAAAACACATTATAGTGTCTCTAATTAGAAAATGGTGCAATGTAGGGATGATGTATTGCTCAGTCAGTCTGTATGTCACAGCATTTCTATTCCTTTTCGTACGGCAACCCTACATCTTTCTCATTTTTTCAAAATGTTTCTAATACTTGTTTGCATTCTTTTTCTACGTGATCATAGATATGTGCAGCGGTAACGGTGTATGCGAGCAGCTGTAGTGAGGCTAGAAATCGACACACTCCCCGTGTAGCGCTCGGTAGAAACGTGTAGGTTGGATTTGGTGCAAATGCAATCAGAATTTAGAGAGAACGGTAGAAGAACGGTTTTAATCAGCATAAAGTTTTCGATCTGGAAGCGTTGCGGAGGGTAACGACCCGTACAGTCTAGACACGGGACTGGTGTAGCCTCGTCCCCAGACTCTCTCGCGCTAGTCTTGTCCGGTGCCGTATGACAATTCCAGGCCCGGCTAGGACTGGTGTGGGCGTGTGTTCGAATGAACTGGAATCGAGAAATTTTACGGGGGGGTCGGTCCCTTGCACTGCAATGACAAATTTGAGTAGTCATGGACCTGCTCCGTTGCAAGTACAGAGGTTTGCTATAGAAATCAGCTTTGTAGCATAAACGGTTGCTAGAGATACCCGCTCTTACGACATTAGTCTCGCATAGACAGACCCCTTTCCGTTGCGTCATACTTCCGGGCGAAAATGGGTCTGGTGAACAGCCTAACTGAACACAAACTCAATCCTACATACCATCCCTATAGTAGCCAGGGGCGGCGGAGCGAGTTGCAAGCTTGGGGGAGTGGCATGAAAGGACATCAGAGTACATGAAATAGGGTGAGGCATTTCCTGTCGGAAATCGCTTTCTAATGTTGAACTTTATTAACTTAAACATTCTTTTAGACAACGGAAAGCGCTTATACACATCTAAGGGTGTGAACCCTGTCATACTAGAGTAAGAAAATTCAAATATTTTTCTTCCAAATTTCTTAGCAGTTGATCATCAAGTTGGGGGAAATTGCCTCCTAGTCTCCCTGCTCCGCCGTCACTGTACAGATCTCATGCGGCATGGGGAACGGGCCGTGCATGCTAAATATTTATTTTCAAAACAGCCACATGTCGGTGACGTTTCCGATTTCTTACTGTTTCTGGGAGGGTTAATTGTCCCCCATATGCGCACGCCACGAGGAGAGTGAGAACGGCTGTAGTCAAAATTTTTATTTTCCATGATGTAATAATGTCGCATTTGGGCCTGTATTGCGTAACGTTCATCTGCAGATTACCGTGCATTTTATTGCAACAATTTTATGCAAATATAGAGTGTAAAGTCACCACGTGGTAGCACGCTTACTGTTCATGCACGCATGCGTTGTTACTATGCAGTGATCTCAGTTCAAAGGTGAAACTACGTTGTTATTGTCACCATTGCGTAGAGGAAAACGACCTGTGTGTGCGTCCAGTGAAATGGGTGGCTCGCAAGGGCATTAATTGACTTGTTGCCGACTGCGTTAATCTACACAGATGGATGTATTGATTACTGTTTTGCAGGAGCTTAGTTGAGATGCGATTATGAACTGTGTCGTGTTTCCTACCGTAAATGATGAGTTGAATGTAGTGTGGAGTGGACAACTACGCAACAAGCATTTGCCTTTGGGGGAGGTCAGCATCAGAGGGCTTACACCTCTTCATCGCTCGTTGTAAGTCTCTCTTCTGCTCGACCTCAATGATTGAACTTGCTGTATTACTCTCGCTTTATATGTCTAGACCATCAGAAATTAATGTCAGCTCTTGGGTGTCAAGGCAGTCGTGGGAATTATCTGTTCCAGATGAACTGCAGTATATGCTTGTCACGTACAAAACAGGTGCAATAGAGCTTGTCATACACGTCGACGACCCTCGTGCACTAGATCACCGTCAGCTTCACCACACACTGCATACATGACCTCTAGCTCTCAACCACGGCTTAATTAATTAAGAGGCGTCACGCGCACCTAATTGTATTTTCATATTTTGCGTCTAGTTGGATACAAGGAGAAAGTTTATCAATCGTGTTCGCTCGCTTCAGTCGGTGATGGGAAGGAGACTGCCTTGATGAGGTCGTTTGCTCAACATCTTGCGTCGGAACGCGTTGGGGTCCGGCATTTTTCGAAGTTACGAATACAGTTGGCGTTGAAGCGTTGGTCATTTTAGGTGGGATATGCTTCATTTGATTCTTACACTCACATGATTCTCATTCCCAGGCCTGTGAGAACTAACAGAGCCGCTAAATGTGAGGGATAATGATGTGACCGTGTTCGTACGCGTTTCTATTTGTGTATAAAATGATGGGAATTTGTGCAGCCGTCGTCTCGACTGCGTCTAATAGTCATTCGTTTTTTCATCTTCTCATCTGTTATGAGCCGCTGCTGGTTGAAGCGATAGAAGATGCTGTTGAAGCGACGACAGCTAGTGATGGTGTGATATGTCTAGTGTGATCTACTAGTACTTACACCAAGTGCTTCATACAAATGTAATAATCCTGACAACACACCGCCAAGTAGAAATTGGAAAATAATTTATAGAATGGTGAATAGGGAAAGTAAAGAGGGGAAGTCATTGCTATCCCCGGGCTTGGCTAGCATGCATGCAACAAAATCTAGTATTTACTACTAATGTTTGTGTGTATGAAATTATGAAAATCGGTCTTGGATCGACACATTTCGGATGATTAAATTTGTACGTTTGTCCGGCTTGTGAACGCTATTGCAGTGTACTATAATGTCACTGTGACTACATACTTCATCTGTCAGCCAAATTCCTTAGCGACTGCTACAGAAACATTGGCATTATTGGTATGAAATTGTTGCTTTTCAAATAATTGCGCTGATATGATGTTTGTATTGGTCGTAAATGTGTGAAGCACTTGATGGTACATTACTAGTCGTCATTACGAGTGAGTAGATGGTTTATATAATGCTCTAGCAGATTGTGCCTGCGTCGTAGGATTGGATGAAAATAATGTAGAAGAGGAAGGAACGAGTGCTCTTATGGAAATAGCAATTGAGAGCCACAACGATTATGAGAAAGCCAGTCAATGTGACAGTCACGTGCAGCAAGATTTCTCTCAGTATTCATATCTGTACGGTTCCTATATGTGTGAAGCTTCCTATGTAGATGGTTTATATACGAATGGTTCATATATGGATGGTTCATATATGGATGGTTCATGTATGGATGGTTCATATGTAGATGATTTGTATGCAGGTACTTTGTGTGTGGATGGTTCGAATGCATACAGAGAGATGGACGTTAACCTATATGGGTCGAGATCTGGTTCGTACGGTCGTACAGAACAAGACATCTCATTTTACCCATCAACACAGGAACAAGATGAATTAGCAGCAGTCAACGAAACTCCTGCGAACGAAGTGGAAACTCCGTTGCTCGCCAGTTTGCGTTCTGTTCTTGATGTTGTGAAACACCGGCGGACACAGAGTGTCGATACATTCACATTTCCTTCTGACGGGTATGAACACTTTAGCGAAGATGACGCAAACTACGACGGCTCTCATCAACCAGTAGAACTTGCAGAGTCAGACGATGCGAGAAGCGAATATGGTGAAGAACAACACACACGCTCGCCATCCAGCTATCTCAGTGAAGACGAGGAGGATACAGATGCGAGATGGGATGTAACGAACGGTCATCCTAACATGCAACTCTTTCGCTCTTGTCTCGTTCGACCTCGCAAGAGCGATTACAAAGTGAACCGGCCTCCTCGACGAGGTTTCGCATCTTGCTACAGATCAGCATCGAGATCGTCTTCATTGAACTTGAGCAGGTACATGATTAATTCATCTACACGCTTGCAGCCAAAGAGTCGATCTACAACAAAACATGAGCAGTACACTTGATGCTTTACTGATTTTTGACACTGGCAACCTAAGATTTCGCACATGCATTATTTCTTTGCTTTCGGATTCCTACTTGTTCCCACTGTGCCAAGACGACGGGTGAGGTTCCGGCAATGTTGCACGTATACACAAACACGTTGAAAATTGATGTTTCTATGAACAACTGCTAACACGGACACGTTACTTGCGGTCATAGTTGCTTTCATAATAATTGTGGAAATGTGGTAGACATCTTTGTACAAGTACAATGAAAGGTATGTAGGGTGGACGTCTCGAAAGGATGGGAACAAAATAGAGGGAGGGATGTTGACACTTGTAAAGCATGAACAAGGAAGGAGTCTAGAGCTAGTGTGCTGCAATGTAGAGATGATGTATTATGCATTCATGGAAGCGCAGTTATGTGTACTGTAACTGCGGCTATGTTTCCACTAGCTGCACCTTAAACTAGTTTAGCTTAAACGCATTTAAAATCTAAACCATTTCAAGAAAGAAAGTGTTTCCACTAGGAACTTGCACATCCGGGATGTGCAAAACAAACCGTGTATGAACGCCTTATTTTGAAGTATTGGGCTGCTCTGTCGCCAAGTCAGAGCAACTGTTGGTTGTCACTGATTCAGTATCTGCTAGTAGGAGTTTGCACGACGATGACCAACAGCGTCGGATCCAGGAATTTTTGAAAGGGGGTTCACCATTAGCAGTTATTTATAGCATTACTAATTTCTTTTTTCTAATGAAATTATTGAACCACGCCTATTAGAAAAGAGGGGGTTTCAACTCTCTGAACCCCCCTCTAGATCCGGCTCTGACCAAGGACACTGTCTTCTCTCTCTCCGTAGCTGCTGATTTCTTTCCCCAAGTTAGCGACCCTCACATCTTCTAGGGCAATCGTATCCCAGCAAAATAGTCAATATCATCCAAAACAGCGCTGTCAGAAGCCATCTAAACAAGTGTACTACTGTCACGTGACAGTTAAACCTAAACTACTTTGCTAAACCTAGGGCGCGTTTCCACTAGAGCCTAGACCAGTTTAACAAGTGGTTTAAGCTAAACTGGTTTAAGAATTGACCTGTTTCCACCTGCACTAAACCAGTTCTATTTTAAACCTAAACCGCTTTCCTAAACCCACTTCAAAGTAGGTTTAGCAAAGTGGTTTAGGTTTAACTGTCACGTGACAGTAGCGCACTTGTTTAGATGGATTCTCACAATGTCGTTTTGATGATAGACTATTTTGCTGGAATAGGATTGCCCTAAAACATGTAAGGGTCATTAACTAGGGGAAAGAAATCAGTAGCTACGGAGAGAGACAAGACGGTGTCCTTGGTCATCGTCATGCAAATTCCTGCTAGCAGATGTTGAATCAGTGAAAACCAACAGTTGCTCTGACTCGGCGACAAACTAGCCCAATACTTCAAAATAAGGCGTTCCTAGACTGTTTGTTTTGCACATCCCGGATGTGCAAGTTACTAGTGGAAACAGTCGCTTTCTTGAACTGGTTTAGTTCGTAAACCAATTTAAGCTAAACTAGTTTAAGGTGCAGCTAGTGGAAACACGGCCCTACTTTGAAGTAGGTTTAGGAAAGCGGTTTAGGTTTAAGATATAACTGGTCTAGTGCAGGTGGAAACAGGTCAATTCTTAACAAGTGGTTTAAGCTAAACTGGTTTAATTAAACCGGTTTAGGCACTAGTAGAAACGCGCCCATACAACTCTACCTTGTTTCATACCTTTACAAGTGACATTCCTCTCTCTGTGCGTACAACGTACCCTACTTTGTTTCTGTCCTTTTGAGGCGTCGACCTACACGTATATACGGACAATAAGTATTCTTTCCGTGTCACACCATTGCAAGTGCTACCCATTACAGCACATGCATGCTAAATGAAGGGTTTCAGATGTGACCCTCTAGGCACAGGCCGCAAGAGGCAAGTAAACGCGGATGTATTAATTAAAATAGTCCGTGAAGAAGTCAAGTCTCTGTTCAATTATCATGCGCAGTTTATTAGTTAAACTATACAAAAGTTGCACGTAGGAATACTAAGTTAATAGTGTAGACATATTTTAGTTTGTGTTGTTTGTAGCTTGTGTAGTTTGTATTCTGTTAGCTGTCTAGGACAGCTAGTTGTTTTTATGTTTGCCCCATTTAATTGAAGAGGGAACTTACCTGCTAGAAATAACCATTTATTCATTCGTTAATTACTGTACAGGTAAGTCAATATGTCAAAACAACGATTGACTCCTACTGCATGGCCAAGCAAAGGTAGGTCTGGTGTCAGTCTGGTCCCCTATACAGACAGGGGCTGTCATTATTAGTGCGCCCAACTATGCGTGGGAGTGTCGCATTGATGCGTATGTGCAGCGCCAGTCATTTCAAATTTGAGCACTCCTGCTAATTATGAGTCAGTGCATGCGCCTGTAGATAGGATCCCGGATATATCATTTTTGCACGTTTGCCTGCTGCGCTATAGCTAGTCTATAAATTAGGACGTGTGACAAAGGTTTTCAACAGATGAGGTGAGAACGTTTGAAAGACACTCATGGTATCTCATTTTCTACACATAAACGTGTATATTAATATTAAAGGGGAAGTCCAACATAAATGAACTTAACTTATACGAGTAGATCTTACGAAGACAAATCGATCAGTATAAGTTACTCCGTTATCTTCGCTTTTGTATACGAGAACGAGCGATGTTTCTGTGATGTGCAACGCCCACGCGCCTGCTCCGCGCTTCCTGTCGATTAAGCTGCGCCCACTGAGAACGAATAAATGCGTTTACGGATGACTTCTACGGATATATCGAGAATGACGAATGTGAATGCGAAGATATTATGAAGATCTGCCTTCTTGCCGTCAGTGGTTCCTCTCTCAAGTAAAATGGTGTCGGTAGAGCTGTTTCCCCGCCAGACTTGCAAGCAGAATTCCTCAATACCACGGCTTACCTAGAGAACACGCTTGTGCTTGAATATTTGTTTATCCTTGTTCTTTTAATATCCGAAGAGAAACGTTCAGCGCGCAGTCTGGCGTGTGCTACAGAGGACGTTCCTATTTTCACATCCGGTGTGCTCACTTTCTTTTGCCGCTGATTGGTAGAAGTTTGCAATCCCGGATGAAAAAATAGGCTTATCCTCTGTAGCTCACGCCAAACGGCGCGCTGTACGTTTCTCTTCGGATATTAAAAGAACAAGGATAAACAAATACTCAAGCAAAAGCGCGTTCTCTAGGTAAGCCGTGGTATTGAGGAATTCTGCTTGCAAGTCTGACGGGGAAACAGCTGTAGCGACACCATTTTACTTTAGAGAGGAACCACTGACGGCAAGAAGGCAGGTCTTTATAGTATCTTCGCATTCACATTCATCATTCTCGATATATCCGTAGCAGTCATCCGTAAACGCATTTATTCGTTCACAGTGGGCGGAGCTTAATCCACCAGGAAGCGCGGAGCAGGCGCGTGGGCGTTGCACATCACAAACATCGCTCGTTTCGTTTACAAAAGCGAAGATAACGGAGTAACTTATACCGATCGATTTGTCTTCGTAAGATCTACTCATACAAGTTAAGTTCATTTTTGTTGGACTTCCCCTTTAAAATGGTGTAATTTGGTATGCAGTATCCCTCCTTGGGAGTCCTAATTGTGTGAGAAAGATGCTGCAGGAATTAAGTCCCCTAGGGAAGCCTTGGGTTAGGTTAGAGTTCTGGTGACCATTTACCATGTACTGAGTGCATGTGTTACTCCAATGCAAGCAGCAAAACTCAGAGCTTGCACATATCCCTCACTATCAATATTAAGTCTTCTCTGTCAGTTAGACAGAAACGTGCGCCTTCCTGTAATTAATTTACTGTACGTACAGTTCTAAAATCTTATGCTATTATTATCTAATGCATATGCAAACATGAAGTGTTCATTACACATTGTGATAATATCACACAGTCAAGCAGCTTGACAGAATATACACATTGAGGTATTAGCTAAACAACCGATACTCAAATGAAGTGAAGAAGCAATCTCCTGTTCCTGAGCAGACTAGCAACTGCGATCCTTTATCACTCACCAGTCCAATAGCACTTGAAGCGGCCCCAGATGATCCCGGCTGAATGATCTTTAATGCCTAAAAGTGGAAGGAAGATGTACGTATATTGTAGTTAGGAGAGATCACATATGCCATCTGATGATTCTAACCACTCCTTCTTGTGAGTAGTAGCCTCGTTGAACATGATTGGTGAAGAAGCTAGCAAAATCTTCTTTGCATTTTGCATCATCAGACCATGAAGCAGGAATGTCTCGTATTGCATAAGCTACCTGAGAGGGGATATAGACAAGTTCATGAGGACTACAAGACTCTGTATACAAAGAGCACGCACACATGTCGCTCACAGACACGTGCAAGTAAACTGACAGCAGAAGACAGACAGACAGACAGACAGACATAAAAACACAAAGATACACAAAGAAACAGAAAAGGTATGTTTTAGTCCACATCATTCCCAACCTTAGCCTGCAATGATGCACTAACGTCATCATCTGAACTTTGAACAACCAACAGTCTGCTTTCATCTAGAAACACATACGCCTTCTGGTCTTCATAATTGACATAACAACCATTCATTCGAAGCACATCTACACCACACAACTGCTCCAAGTGACCATCACACATAAAAGCCAATATCAAATGCAAACTTTGTGGCTGTGGCTCTTCCTTCTTTGAGAGCTCGTTTAGCTCTTCCACCATCTTATCAAGAGAGTAGAACTTTGCCTCTTGCAGTACAGCATCGTGACTCACTGCAGGTGGCACGACAATCTGCCTTGTCCTCAGATAGTGCAGAATAGGTGAGAAAAACTCCCCGCTTCCTGCAAATTAATAGTTGTGAATTATTTCACGTTGAAGCAGAATTTTGGTCATATAATGAGGCATGACTGACTGTCAACAAAGTAGGCGCCGTTATCATCATAAGTGGTTGACAGTCGGCCTGATAGTAGACTCCCAAAGAAACTGTCTGGGCATGATAGTAGAGTGGATGATGAAGTTTCAAATATAGTCTGTGAATAAATAGATCTATTTAACAACTACAGCTGCAGGTTAGTCAATCATAGAAGGATAATCTGTAATCTGTCTGCCTGTCCGTCTGTCTGTCTTTGTCTCACTCTGTCTGTCTGTGTGTCTCTCTGTCTCTCTGTCTGCCTACCTGTCTGTCTACCTGCCTGTCTGTCTGCCTACCTGCCTGCCTGGCTGTCTGACAATGCCTAACAAACAAACACAAAAGGCAAAGCTATTGGAGATACCAAAACAGCAGTAGAATTTCTCACTGACTGGAGACGACGCCTTTCTGTTCTATTACAGACATGTAACAGCCAAGCGATCTTACAAAATTTTTTTGCCTCTCACATGGTCAAGTGGAGATAGACAAATTTAGAGATAGGGATATTCAGTTTTTAATCCATTAGATACAGAGTAATGGACTGAGATGGATTTGTTTACCTTTGAACATTTGCTTGTTGTATCTCTAAAGTTTAATTAAAATAATTAATACAACAATCTGTCTGTCTGTCTGTCTGTCTGCCTGTCTGTCTGTCACTACACATTCTTGTAGTACTTAATTGTCAAGATAATATTGACCTGTGGCGTCTTCAAGAAAACCAATTTAATAGTCAGTCCATTTGTCTACAACAGCCTAACTATTGTACGTACTTTGTCAGAACGCAAACTATACTGTAAATCATAGTTGTGTGTGTGTGTGTGTGTGTGTGTGTGTGTGTGTGTGTGTGCGTGCGCGCGTTCGTGCAAACGTTGAAACCAGGTCCAAACCAGTTTGACTATCGACTACACAATACATGAAATACACTCACAACCGAAAAAACCCCAATTTCCAACGCAACACAACTCTGACGCATCAACCGCAATACAAACAACCAT
>NC_085102.1:6352793-6367793 GCF_963422355.1 Corticium candelabrum
TTTGTCTGTCTGTCAGTTTGTGTGTCTTTTCTGTGTGTATGTCTGCCTGTGTGTCTGTCTTTTATTTTTGACATCAATACTACCATACAGTGAATTTTATATACATATATATATATATATATACACACTACCTCATCATTGAGCGCTGTTTTTGAATTGCTCTCACTAATAATGTTGTCTTGGGATTACAAACTTTCCAATATACTTCACACGGTGTTTTTCTGATCTCTAATTGTTCACTGGTTGCTCTCGTGATGAATTCACGGGACGACACGCTGACCGTTGGTGCTGAGGATGGTGAAGATGACGAAGATGATGACGATGATAGTTCTTCGGCGCTTACTTGCCCGGTTTGCTCAAAGAAGTTTTCATCCGACAATGCTAAATGGCAGCACGTTAATCTAGAACACATTTTGAGAGGAGTCTTTCCATCAGCTGCTTATCTGACTCAAAATAGTCGCTTTCTGTGCTCCAAATGTGGTTTTGCGTGCTCTCGGCATTGGAGGTCTTGTTGTCATTCTCAGGGTCAAGGTAACTGTTGGTGCGGTGGTTGATGGTGGATCCAGCTGTTTCTTCTTGCTTGAATTCATCCATGGAAGTCATTTGATTCCAATTGTGGTGATGGTGACTCCGAGGCCTGTGCGCATCCACACCCTCCACTGGAGTCTGGAATTTCAACAGACGCATGTAGCCGTTCTTCCTCTTCATCACAGTCTGATGTAGTTTTGAATGGTTTATTTGTGGCTGCAACCCTGACCTGTTCTGAAATCGATTTGAAGGTTTTTGATGCAGTGATGAATGAAGTAATGTCTCTTCCAATATTCACTGTTGTTCATGTTCCCAAGTCTGTTCGTCCATTACTGGCAGAAGTTCTTTCGCAGAAGTTTCAGTTGTCTGTTAGTCATGGTGCTGTGGGTTTCATGAGACTTTTTGCTTTCACAAAGTCTGTGCTTTGCGTTCCTTCTCATGGTGGGAAGAAAAGACATCATAATGTTAGGAATGCCATTTTGTCTTGTCTCAAACAGTGGAAGAATGGTGATTTGGTATCATTGTGGTTGGCTGCTCGTTTGGATGCTCGTTGCTATAATAACAACAATAGCAGTGATTCGTCTCTTAGTTCTTCAAATGCACGACGTGCAATAAGACTATCCCGTGAAGGTCGATATAGTGATGCTGTTTGTTTTCTGTCTTCAGAGGGATGTGCAGACTACTGCAATTCCGCAGCTTTTGCAGAGTTGCCTTCTTGTCACCCGGACCACCATTCGCTTCCTGATGGACATATGGAGATGCCTGCACCTTTAGTGATTGAAAGGAAACGGGTTTTGGAATGTTATAAAACTTTCCCTAGAGGGTCCAGCCCTGGTGCTTCACAGCTTTGTGCACAACACTTGTTGGATGCTATTTGTGGCACAATAGCCCCATCAGGTCAATCATGTCTGGATAGCCTTACATTTTACGTTAATGATCTTATAGCAGGAAAATTGCCCACTACCATTGCTCCTTGGCTTTGTGGTGCACCTCTCACTACCTTGAAAAAGAAGTCTGGTGGGTTTAGACCCATTGCAGTTGGTGAAACAATTAGGCGTCTTGCAAGTCGAGTATGTTGCCTATCTGTTAGACCTCGTCTTGAAGAGCTCTTGTTGCCTTATGGCCAAGTCAGAGTGGGGATTAGGGGAGGATTATAAGTTGCTGTGCATACAATCAGATCCTTCATTGATACTCATTCTGCAGAAGAAAATCTTTGTTGCTTGAAGATCGACATAACGAATGCTTTTAACGAATGTAATAGGAATGCTTTTCTTCATCGACTACATAAGGACCTACGTGATTTGTTTTCATGGGCCGTCTGGTCTTACCAATGTGCAGGAGAGCTTTGTTTTGGTAAACGCCGTCTTCTGTCTAAGGCAGGAGTTCAACAAGGGGATCCCCTAGGTCCTCTGCTTTTCAGTTTGGTCTTGTTGGAGCTTTTGGATGATATCGCCAAAGAAGTGGCTGCTCTTCGTTTACAACTGTGGTACTTAGACGATGGAACTTTTATTGGTGAAAGAAGTTCAGTTGTCTCTGTTGCATTCTCTGCTATCCAAGGGTCCAAAATATGGTCTTTGCTTGAACTTAAAAAATGTGAAGTTTTCTGGCCCACTGGAAATCAAACATTTCCAGAGTTTCCACCTGAAGTTCAACGTGTGGCAGAACAAGAAGAAGGAATAGAATTACTGGGATCTCCCATCTATGGAAACGAGGAATTTTTTGAATCAGCTTTCCAAAAACGCATTTCAAAAGTGATCAATGCACAAAGTCATCTCATGGATATTGATGATCCTCAAATTGAATTTCAACTCTTTCGAAGTTGCTTGTCTCTTCCCAAAATTAATCATCTCCTTCGTACTGTGCCACCAGGGAAAGCGCTTTGTCAATTGTCATCTTTTGATAAACACCTTTGTTGTGCCTTTGAACTCCTATCTCATTCTTCTTTGTCAAATGTTGCTTGGAAGCAAGCATTCTTGCCAATAAAATATGGTGGTCTTGGTTTACGATTAGCTAATAGAGCCTCGTGCTTAGCTTTTATTGGGAGTTGTAATTCTACTCGAAAGTTGGTATGTCGTTTCCTTGGTGTTTCCTCAATTGACGAAGCTACTTATGAAAATGTTCAGATAGACACCGACATAAACGTTGCTTCTCAGCATTCTCTTCAGAGTCAAGTGGACAAATGGGATTTTGATCTATTGAAGGAGTCTTGTTTTATTAGAGACAAAGCCAGGTTGAACACTATTTCTGAGCCTCATGCCGGAGCATGGCTTACAGCCATTCCCAACCCCAATCTTGGGCTTGCCATGAGTCGTCATGAGTCGACGATTGCTGTTCACCTTTGGCTCGGTCTTCCACTGTTTTCTTCACCTCCAAATGCTGTTCGTTGCATTTGTGGCCAAGTGTTGGATAAGTTTGGTGATCATCTTTTTGGTTGCCGGAAGATTTCTTTACATTCTAGATGTCATAATGCTTTGAGAGATGTCATTTTTCAAGCTTTGCTAGTACACGATAAAGGAACCCGACGCGAACAAAGATCTTCTTCAGAGAACTATAGTCGATCTGGCGATGTCTATCATTCAAACTTTTTGTTTAGCCGTCTGGCTTATTTTGATGTAACCGTGTGTAATTCGTTCCAGCAAAGATTTGTGTTGCATTCAGCGCCGGTTTTGTGGCCTTAGAAAGAGAAATTTCAAAGTGTATGATGTACAACACCCAAGTGTTTTCATCTGGTGCTCTCTTCTTTCCACTTGCAGTTGAATCATTTGGGACATGGTTGGATGTCAGCTTGGACACATTGAAGACTATAGCATCTAAAACTGTTTCTGTTAATTCTATTCCTTTTAGTCAGTCTTTAAATAATTTGTTGCAGCAATTGTCAGTTAAGTTGTGGTCGTATAGTGCACGCATGATTCTAAGTAGATTGTTGTTAGACAATAATGACAGTAATTTTAGTTTATGGGATTTGCCTGTATTGTAGATTGGTTGTATTGAAATATATATTTGGCTATATATATATATATATCCGCTTTCCTTCACTGATTCTTTACAACATGGTCTCCAGAATGGTCTTGATTTTTCTCTTCTGTCTACTGTTAAAGCTGGCAGCAGCCTCAGGGATCAAGCTCGCCTTGGTACTTTGTCTGCTCCCCATTCTGGTTCGTGGTTACGGGTATTCCAAACCTCAAAGTTGGCCTGTCTCAGATCAGAGAGGAGTTTACAACAGCATCTAAAATCTGGTTAGGTTAGCTCTTTCTTTCATCACAAAGCTGTAATCTCCGATGTATCTGTGGTCATGTCTTAGACAAATATCTCGACCATTTATTAGGCTGCGGAAGACGATCATTGCGTACCAAAAGCACAATGCTTTACGAGACGTGCTATTTCAATATCTAATCTCTGATAACAGTGATTGCAAAGTAGAACAGGGCTGCAGTTCGAATAATTACAAGAAGCCAGGTGACCTATTTCATCCTGACTTCTTGGATGGCCGTTCAGCTTTCTTTGACATTACAGTTTGTAACTCGTTACTTCCCCGGTTCATTGCTATCGCCACTACTTACCCTGGAGAAGCAGCAGATGCAGGGGAAAGAGAGAAGGATCTCAAACATGATGATGATGTTTTGCAGGCTGGATCACAATTTTTTCCACTGGCTGTGGAAGCTCTTGGAATGTGGTCTCCTCAAAGTTTGGAAACTTTGAAAGTTTTTTGCCAAGAGAGCTGCTTACCACCGCAACATTACTACCAGCCAGTCTGTGTGCCAGCTACGTGAACAGTTATCTGTGTGTCTGTGGAAATTTAACGCTTATTTAGTTTTAGATTGTTTATGTTTAGATTGTGATGACTTAACTGGCTTGTCTTTTATTTAGTGGTCTAGACATCTATGTTTAGTTATACTTGAAGAAATAATATATGATTTTTCAAGTATAACTATGTATAGATAATATATGATACAGTGAATATTAGTAAAAGGCACCACAACTAAATAGTGAGTTCTTGACCCATGGGTCGAGTTATGCAAGTCACATTCTGTTTGTCTGTCTATTAACATGGCTTAACGTATTAGTATGAAATTTTGTTATTTTTATTTATTTATTTGTTCATTGTATACACATCAGTAAACATTACAAACACTGTAGCTAGTAATTTTAGTTTTGAAGTCTTTGTTTCAATTTTAATTTATTCTTGCTGTAAACTTAATTTATGTGAAAACCTAATTACGTTTAATTACTTATTGTTTGCAATAAATTTGCTAATTTTTTGGTCAGCAGATGATGATGGATGTGCTTACTAATTAATTCTCATGCTTTTCATTGCCAGTGAATAAGATGAAGGTCTTTTATGGTGTTCGTAAGGATCCTGAGCTGCTGATGGCAGCTGCTGCTGATCAGGAGGAAGAAGAACTTGGTGAAGATGGCAAGACGAAGGCAAGTACAGCACATCACACGTCATACATCATTCATACGAATACCTTGATTAAATACTTAATTTATTTACCATAATTAAAATCAATAATATAATAATTGAAATTAATATATATATAATAATAAGCTGAGAATTTTGATTGAAATTGAATGTCTCATTGAGCAAATTGGTTGTGAGCAAGTGTAGAGTAGTGATGTGGTGTTGGAATAAGTAGTGTTGTATACTCTACTTTGATGTGCTGTTTTATGCAAGAACATTGATATATTTGTGTAGAAAAAGAAGCCGAAGAAAGATACTGCAGGTACAGTGGTAATGAGTGGTGTGTGTGTGTGTGTGTGTGTGTGTGTGTGTGTGTGTGTGTGTGTGTGTGTGTGTGTGTGTGTGTGTGTGTGTGTGTATGTATGTGTGTGTGCATGCGTGGTGTATATCACATACGTATTTCTACAGGCAAGAAAGGAAAACCAACCTCTAGCACTAATGCCCCACCAGCCACTCGTGTTCCATTCCCCGACTTGTGAGTTTCTTATATTGACTCTAGATAACAAGAGCAACATTCACACTTTTTTTGCTACTTAGAAAAAATCACGAAAAAGAATTGAAAATCCAAGCTCTGCGAGAGACAGCAAAGAAAGCTAAATTAGACAGGGAACACTTGCCTTCGATTTACTTCTATACGTTTCTAAATACACATGGAGGGTTAGTGTTTTATTGCATTTTTTGTGTTATGAAGTGACTTATGGTTAGTCTTGTTTGCAATACTGCAGGTTGAATTGTGTTAATGTATCTGATGATTCAGCAGTTGTGAGTACTGGGTATGCAAACTCGTCGATTCTGTTGCGATCTCTTACGCCACAAAAGCTGAAGTTGCTGAAACCGCCATTTGAGTTGGACAAAATTGATTTAGAGTCTAATAATTTAATGGAGAAGTTGCTTGATGACAGGCAAGAAACTGCACTTTGTTGTTAATTAATTCACTGAGAGGTACAATATAGTCTAGTGTATTGTGAGTTGCATCCCTCCAATACAATAGTCTAGTGTATTGTGAGATGCATCCCCCAAATACAATAGTCTAGTGCATTGTGAGATGCACTCTCCAATACAATAATCTAGTGTGTATTGTGAGATGCATCTCTCCAATACAATAGTCTAATGTATTGTGAGATGCATCCCTCCAATGGTCTAGTGTATTGTGAGATGCATCCCTTCAGTGCAATCGTCTAGTGCATTGAGAGATGCATCCTTCTAATAGACAACTTTACATCAGTTGACTAATCCGATCACAAACGTGACATATGTAAACATATAAAGTATTTTTTTTAGTTCTGGTCGAGATCAACGAACTCTCATTGGTCACAGCGGGCCTGTCTACTCAACAAGCTTTAGTCCAGATCGAAGTCTCTTAGTCTCAGCATCAGAGGACGGAACGGGTAAAACAAAGTGCCCATTTACCAGTGCTATGCGACATCACGTGTTATATAATTATAGCTCGCTTGTGGAGTCTTCACACGTACAGTAATGTGGTTGTGTATAAGGGACACAACTGTCCAGTCTGGGATGTGGACTTTGGACCTCGAGGGTATTACTTTGCGACTGCCGCGTATGATCACACGGCTCGTCTCTGGGCAACCGATAACGTTCAACCATTGCGGCTGTTTATTGATCGACTGCTGGATGTAAATGTAGGAGTTCGGCTGTTGTAATGATAGGATTTGTGATTTTAGTCATTGTGTCTGTATGCTGTTTGTCTGTCTGTATACTGTATAAGATGAAATATTGGCGAGGAATTTATTTTGGCAGATTTTTCAGCCATCGCCAATATAAAATCCGCCATTAATTTGGCCACCAGGATAGAGTGACGTCATCACCCACGTGGATCAGATATATAATGGCGAGGTGGCTGTTTGCCACTTGGATGATCAGAGGCCACAAGATGGTAACCCCTGCTTACCGCCTGTTGTGCTTATGCCTGACCTAGCAAGAAGGATACACCCGAGAATAATGCAGGTGAAGCTATCGATGAAGCTGCTTAGCAAGAGTCACCTGGGTCACATTCTTTGTGCTGAGACAGCAATTCTTCATTAATACAAAATAGAGACCAGTAAGTTAGGGAAATGTGGTGGCCACGAAAACAGCTGGTAGTTGCAAACTTCTCCATGACGTGGCCACTTAGACATCTAAGGTTAAACATCCAAGGTTAACCAATGGCCGAGTGGGGAATATCGTACATTTAGCAATTATCAAACAACGATGTTCAACCGCCAAAATAAAATCCACCAATACGCATAGATTGCCACCAATGTTTCATCTTAGACGGTATATCAGTTTGGGTATGTCTCTAAGTTGTTTATCTGTTTTCTTACGTAGTTTGTATTTTTGGTGTGTGTGTGTGTGTGCATGCCTGTGTGTGTGTGTGTGTGTGTGTGTGTGTGTGTGCGCGCGCGTGCGTGCATGCATGGGTGTGTGTGCATGTGTGCATGTGTGAACACATCATTTGTGCTTGCCTGATTGTGTGCCTATCTCTCTGCCTGTTTACTGCCTTAGAACTTAAACCTCACCTGTTTGTCTGTACACAGAGTGTGCGTTTTCATCCAAACGGCAACTACATAGCAACCGCGTCCTCAGATCGCACTTGCCACTTGTGGGACATCACATCAGGCCAGTGCGTCCGCTTCTTTACAGGACACAAAGTAAAATCATCTACAATTCCATTAATTGATTTCAATCATGTTTGACTTCACTTTTCTGTGACAACAGAAGGAGATTTTATCACTCGATTTTTCACCTGACGGACGATTTCTTGCCAGCGGTGGTTAGTCACAATTGATTAACAATTTGTACACATAATGTGTAATATGGTACAACCCAATTATCTGGACAATTCGATAACCCGGACAAATTTCTTTCCTCCCAAATAGCACGTGTCATTCACGTGTTTCCCAAGTGACGTCATCCCAACACTGAAACCTGTAAACTGACTCCAAAATTGGAACCATGATGAGGGCCTTTTTACATCTAATCATTACATAATCAAACGTTTTCTGTTGTTGTTGACCTAATATTGCTGACAGCTGTATATTAATTAATTGAACGTTTGGCTGGTATGTACTTGACTGTTAATGTTTGAGTGAGCTTCAAGGAAGTCACCACACCATCATTTCATTTACTCTGACTTTTTATTATCGGGACAATTTGCTTCCACTGAAAAGTCCAGATAATCGGGGTTGTACCGTAGTGATGTGTTTGTTTCTATAGGAGCAGATCGTCAAGTGCTGTTGTGGGATATTGCCGACGGTCGTCTTGTTAAAGATCTTTCTGGTCACCGTGGTGATGTACATAGCGTCTGTTTTAGCAGGGAAGGAGAGGTTCTAACATCAGGTAGTAACAGCATTTATGTGTAATGTGTTTGTATGCAGTGTTGATTGTGGCAGGCTGCAGTGGTGGACTGGTGAAAGTGTGGGATGGGAAATTATGGCAAGACATGTTGAAGGAGGAAACACTTGAGCCAAGGTTGTTTGTCTGTCTCATAGTTTGTCCCTCCGTTAATTGATCTGTTGTTTTCTGATGTCTGTCTGCTTGTCATCTGTCTGTCTGTTGTCTGTTTTCTGTCTGTCTATCTGTCTGTCTGTCTGTCTGTCTGTCTGTCTGTTTGTCCGTATGCATGTATGTATGTATCTTTTTGTTTTTATGTATTGAGAGATGCATCCCTCTCTCCTCTATAATACACACTCAACTTAAGGTATATGCTGCATTCTCATTACCATCACTATGAGCACTAACAGCATGCAAAGACAAATTCATCATCCAAACTACTAAAAATCAAGCTGCAGGAACACAACATTACAATATATGCAAACCAAAAACACACAGAAAGGCACTTGAACTCTACCACATGATGAGTGTCTGTCTGTTTTTCTGTCTCTCTGTCTGTTTGTCTGTTTGTCTGTCTGTCTGCCTGTCTGTCTGTCTGTTTGTCTGTCTGTGTGTCTGTCTGTGTGTCTGTCTGTGTGTCTTAATAGCCAAGTGATTTTACGAAAAATGTCTCGCCTCTCACATGGTCAAGTACAGATAAACAAATTTAGAGATATGGATATTCAGTTTTTAATCCACTAGGTCTGAATTGACAAACAGAGTAATGGACTGAGGTGGATTGGTTTACTTTTGAAGATGTGCTTGTGGTATCTTTAAAGTTTAAATCAATAAAACAATCTGTCTGCTTGTCTGTCTGTCTGTGTATATGTCTGTTTACATGTCTGTTTGCCCTTTCGTATGTATATACAGACTTGGACAAAATTATCGGGACACCTGGCATTTTTGTGTCTAGTCTAACTTTGGCACTGAATTTTTCTTTACCAAAACCAAATGTTTTTCGAATTTCTTTTTTCATGGATTGCGCCATTGTTAGTATGTAACATAGCTTGTGTTCAAGACTGCAGCTGTACTTACTACCTACTGCGCATCTAGTTTGCTTTGAAGAAGGAAGACGGCCATTCCTACTTTTCTTGTCTTTGTACGCGTTCATCGCTTTTGGATGCTCATTCTTGGCATACAATCTAAGAATGCTCTGTAGTAGAGAGTGAAAGCAATTTTGTGGGTTCTCTTATCAAAATTATGAAAAGAAGGCGAATCATCTGTTTTTGCGCATTGATTTCGCGCATGTCATCACAATTTGAATTGTTTTGCCATTTTAATCAATAAACAAACTTCATCGTATTCAAAAATCACGCGACTCTAATTAATTACAAAAAAATCCTGCTAAGACAAAAACTAAAAAAGTTATAGCAACAAAAGAACATTGACATGCCACTTCCGGTCCACGTTTTACGTAGCAAAATCTCAAACTGCTACCGCCAAAATGTCAGCTGCACTAAAACCGCTGCCCTTGAGACCGCCAAACTTAGGCGATATGTTAGCCTGAACGTTCAGCTGCACGCAATTGCAGAGTCTTGTTCCGTGCGATATTTCACGAGTTGCAGCGATGCCTCGAGGCAAACAGTCGAGTCCAAAAACGCGAGGAAAAATTGAAGCCCTTCACTCAGTTGGCCATTCTGTGCGTCACATCGCAGCTTTTGTCCGCCGCTCCAGGAATTCGGTTCATCAGTGCCTGTAACGGCTTTTCCATGGCAGCAGCGATTATGAAAAACGATTTGGACGTGAGAAGGCAACGACAATCCGGGAAGATCATCGACTGAAGAGAATGGCACTGCAGAACCGCAGAGCACCATCACGACTGCTCTCGTATCAGCTGGCTGATGAAACCGGCAAGCAGGTGTCAAGTAGAACAGTCCGTCGTCGTCTCAGTGAGACAGGAGTGAACGCTCGGAGGTCTAGAAAAGAACCACTGCTAACAGAAAACCATCGACGTTTACGACTGGGATGGGCAACCACTCACACACAATGGACTTTGGATGACTGGAAATTTGTTCTTTTTACAGATGAGTCAAAAGTCCGCATATGGAACGATGGTGCTCTGTACGTTTGGCGTCGCAAAGGTGAGGAATTTCTCCCTGAACGTTGTGATCGTACGGTCCAGCACGCGGCTAGTGTGATGGTGTGGGATCGATGTGTTGGCATGGTGTGGGGTCTCTGGTGAAACTGGAAGGTCGTTTGGACAGCACGGAGTACCAACAGGTTCTGGAGGAGCACATGCTTACAGACGCAGCGGCACTGATAGGAGAGGACTTTGTCTTCCAGCAGGACAACGCGCCAATCCACACGTCTCGGTCAACAAGACAATGGCTACGCCAGCATGACGTCACACTGTTGGACTGTCCGCCAAAATCGCCTGATGCGAATCCAATCGAGAACTTGTGGCATGAACTCAAAACTGCTGCCAACCGTCGCGAACCGAGAACTGCTGCGGATTCTGTACAAGAAGCATGGCAGCAGATTCCAGCCGCGCATGTCCGGAACTTGGCAGAAAGATTTCCGCGACGTTCGGACGCAATCAGGAGGGCGAGAGGCGGAACACTCGCTACTGAGGAACTGGTGAAGGGCTTCAATTTTCCTTCGCGTTATTAAAACGGTTTTTTTAAAAGCCACTAAACAAAATCAGAGAGAGTCTAACTTACGACGCTTACGCAGTCGTGACGTCATACACTTTTAGGTCTCGTTTTCCGCAATGCGAAACGTAAAGAAAGCAATTTAGGGTCTACAGTATTCTCAAGAAACCTAACAATCAACGCGGTAACTATTAAGTTCTTAACAATATTGATAGTTGGTAAATTGTGACCTAATTATTGTGTTACTACATACCCACAGCGGGGTGTCCCTATAATTTTGTTCCAGTTTGTATATATATATAATATAGATTACCCATTACGACTAACCAATTACAACTGGAGAATAAATGTTTTCTCGTAGCCTCACTCACAAATAATTCAAACAATATTCTTATATCATTTAACATTTAGGGCTTTGACAATATAATTTATTGAACTTTAATAATACATATTTACCTAATCTTTACATTTGAATGTGACCAGAAACACCAAATTTCGCATCTGTCTTGTTTTAGAATTGATGCTCCATTGGATGCTTTTGGTGTATATGCCACGAAGTCAACGCCCGTTCGTCGATTACATTTTACCTACAGAAATCTGCTGCTAGGATTTGGACCTTATGAGGGAACTAAGAGTGCAAAGTAGAGATACGAAACTTTTGTTGTTTATAGAGAATGCAGACGACGTTGGCTGCGGTGTAGGGTAACTGGTTGTATATTAGATAATGGTGATGATGATTGTGACTTCTTGTTTATTGGTAAGTAGGTATAAGTGGACAGATAGATGGGCATACACACGCGCGCGCGCGCGAGCACACACACACGCACACACACACACACACACACACACACACAATACGCAACACCTTGACACACGCACGTATCTCTCTATCTTTTTACCTCTATCTAGATCTCTCTATCTCTTTATTTTTCTATATTTCTATGTCTCCCTGAGCGCTTTCACACACAGGGTTAACTTGGGTTAACTCGGGTTAGGATAACTCGGGTAGAGTTATGATAACTCTACTCCACCCAACTTGCGTGTTGATCAGACGAGTTCATGCTAAATGTAAACGAACTATGCTGTATTGCATTCCCAGTTTAATGTTCACACGAAAGCACGGGCAATTACGTGCAGAAAATCTAAAGTAGAGCGAATACATAGATTACTTGAAATTTCTGCTTGAGAATAGGGGTGCGTTCGAATACTAGTTCCATTTCTAGAACTGGAACTGCCAGAATTGTTAGAACTGTTGGAACTCTTGCTAGACGAACGCTTAGAACTGTCAGCAGGTTGAGCATGCGCAAAGGCTTATACTTCCGGTAAGCGCAATAAGAAGTAGAGTGGCGTTTCTACTCCACTAACTTGTAGTCTGTTCGAACATCAGCAGTGCTTTTGCTTTCGGTTTTTTGGAGCTGCTCGCCAAGAAGGTTACTGTAATCAGTTCCAAATGTCGTTTCTTCTAATGTTTGCCAAGCCAATCGTTGGTCGCCACAAGTGTTAACTAAAACCAACAAGAAGGTCCACAACGACCTCAGCATCTGTACCCACCATTTCACTTTGGCAGCCTCCGGGAATTTGCATTTAGAGCGTGACAGTTCTAACAGATCCAGCTCGTTAGGCAGAACTGCTAAAACTGCTCTGACAGTTCTAGAACTGTCAGAACTACCAATCGAACACTATAGAACTTTGCTCCCCCATCCAATTCCAGTTCTAGAACTAGTATTCGAACGCATTCTAGGAAAGCAGTAACGCCGATAGCGTTCACTCTAACGTAGTAATGTGAGTACTAGTTGAAATATGCCATGAGTCATTTTGTTGTCTTTTTTTTAAAAACATCGAGATCTAAAAACCTTGCAGAAGATTGAAGGATAGTCTATGTAATTTAATTTGATGTTCGAATTTATCTTTAAATTGGTTGCTTTTCCACTCGAGGAGGGGTCCGGTGCGTCCGTCGTTGGTACAGTATTACGTACTTTGGTTCTGATCCATCTGCTCCGATTCTTGTGTCGGTACCGGTGGTTTGGGAGTTGGGGAAAAAGCGGAAAGGACGGAGACGTCGGCGAAAGTGAAAGTGACTTTCGGGTCGACGCGTAGGTCGTTCTTTTTTGGATCGAGGATCAAGTCGTTTTCGTCGCCGTCGGCATCGTACAGTGTAGAAGATGCGTGGTTTTTTGCCGCCTCTTGCTCCGTGCAAGGCCACCTCCGTCGATCGGGAGACTTGCTCTTCTTCCGGGCGGCCTTCGTTCCTTGTTCCGTAACCGACGTGATTTTTGCAGTTTGAGCTGCGATTGTACGTCTTTTGGCTTGTCCTTGGTGCCACTGTTGGATGGAGGGCGCTGCGGGAGTTGACGTCCCGATCTCGTGATATTGTTTGACATTATTGTCGAAACTAGTTTATATCTGTAAGGCTTAGGGTCAGCCGAGGCGTTAGCACATGCTATCAATACCAGGTCTTCGAGTGACCACAGGTAAGTCGACGTGGAGACTTCGATACCTGCTTTTACTAGTGCTCCCGTCGGTCGTTCTGTTCCTCGACTGGTGAGGTTCTGGTGTCTTTATCGGCTCGACCCAGTGCGGCTCAATGGCCAGAAATCCCTATCTCTCCCGCCGGGAGTTACTTCTTGCGGGCGAGATGGATCGTGTATTCTCTTGGCTCCCAGTTTGTGTCTCCACCTGGTGAGGCGTCAAGGGGCGTAGTCCGGAGTCGGCGTGTGTTTGTGTGTGTATTTGTGTGTGTTTGTGTGTGTGTGTGTGTCTGTGTGTGTGTGTGTTTGTGTGTGTGTGTGCTTGTGCGCGCGAAGATGTGTCTATTATTTATTAAGTGACTGCTTTCTTGTAATGTTTTATGCTTTTTAGGGCTATGTATTAGAATAGTTACTTAGTTGATTTATAAATTTTTTAAATAGGTTATTTGGCAATAACTTAGGTTCAAAATTAGGGCCAAAGTCAGGGCCAGGGCCAGAATTAGAGTTTTCAGGGCTCTGTTATTGTAATAACATTAAGAGTTGCGCATGCGTTATTATTCAGTCGTTTGTGTAATCTAGTGTGGTCTCTTGCTGGTAGTGTACTCATTGGCACTTTTGGAATATTCGTAATTGATTCTTGCATACGTACGTTGCGTGTTTTTGATAATATGTTTTGGTTACGTTTACTCGTGTTTGCTTTGCTACGCGTGTATCAAACATAATGGCAACGAAGATGCCGCTTTTCTTGGAAATGTTTGACGGAGTAAAAGAGAATTGGAACTTTTAGAGTCGTTGTTTTAGGGTTAGGGTTAGGGTTAGGGTTAAGGTTAGAGTTAAAAGGTTAGGGTTTTGTGTTAGAGCGCCCAGCCCTCCAAAACACCTTTTCACGTTTCAGAACCTTCAGGGCAATGCCTGGTCCGGTAAACGTGCGGGGCTCCATTCTTATCTTGTGGGGTGTTCCGTTGGGTGTACAGCTTGTCGTTGACTGTCAAACGTTGCTTTCCGGTCGGCACAGTGCTCAACCTAGCTCTCACATGTGTGTCTGTGTGATGAATGCTTTAAAGTTGGCTGTGCTCAACTTAGCATAATTGTGTGTACTATGAACTCGTTGTTCTGATATCGAATTGGGCTGAGTTTAGTCTGACCAATGACGATAAACGTATAGGTGATAGAAGGGAGAGAGAAGTTATGTATGCAAGCAATTAGTTTATTAAATAGTTTATTAAGTAAATTATTAATTCATTACTAATTTATGTAGTAATTAAATAATAAATTTATTAGCTAAGTTGAGGGTTAAGCACATTGTTGAAATGTGCACATGTGTGAGCTTGCGTGTAACGTTCGTGTGTGTGTGTGTGTGTGTGTGTGTGTGTGTGTGTGTGTGTGTGTGTGTGTGTAAGTGTGTGTTCATGTGTGTGTGTGTATGTGTGTGTAGAGGGGGGTATGGGTGTGTGCGCGCGTGCATTTGAATGTATGTTGTAGAGTTTAAATGTTGAAATTAGGGTTAGGGTTAGGGTTAGGGTTAGGGTTAGAATTATAGATTAGGGTTTAGCTCAACAGAACTAAACCTCACGTACCAGAA
>NC_085102.1:6370293-6372292 GCF_963422355.1 Corticium candelabrum
GGTTAGGGTTAGGGTTAGGGTTAGGGTTAGGGTTAGGGTTAGGGTTAGGGTTAGGGTTAGGGTTAGGGTTAGGGTTAGGGTTAGGGTTAGGGTTAGGGTTAGGGTTAGGGTTAGGGTTAGGGTTAGGGTTAGGGTTAGGGTTAGGGTTAGGGTTAGGGTTAGGGTTAGGGTTAGGGTTAGGGTTAGGGTTAGGGTTAGGGTTAGGGTTAGGGTTAGGGTTAGGGTTAGGGTTAGGGTTAGGGTTAGGGTTAGGGTTAGGGTTAGGGTTAGGGTTAGGGTTAGGGTTAGGGTTAGGGTTAGGGTTAGGGTTAGGGTTAGGGTTAGGGTTAGGGTTAGGGTTAGGGTTAGGGTTAGGGTTAGGGTTAGGGTTAGGGTTAGGGTTAGGGTTAGGGTTAGGGTTAGGGTTAGGGTTAGGGTTAGGGTTAGGGTTAGGGTTAGGGTTAGGGTTAGGGTTAGGGTTAGGGTTAGGGTTAGGGTTAGGGTTAGGGTTAGGGTTAGGGTTAGGGTTAGGGTTAGGGTTAGGGTTAGGGTTAGGGTTAGGGTTAGGGTTAGGGTTAGGGTTAGGGTTAGGGTTAGGGTTAGGGTTAGGGTTAGGGTTAGGGTTAGGGTTAGGGTTAGGGTTAGGGTTAGGGTTAGGGTTAGGGTTAGGGTTAGGGTTAGGGTTAGGGTTAGGGTTAGGGTTAGGGTTAGGGTTAGGGTTAGGGTTAGGGTTAGGGTTAGGGTTAGGGTTAGGGTTAGGGTTAGGGTTAGGGTTAGGGTTAGGGTTAGGGTTAGGGTTAGGGTTAGGGTTAGGGTTAGGGTTAGGGTTAGGGTTAGGGTTAGGGTTAGGGTTAGGGTTAGGGTTAGGGTTAGGGTTAGGGTTAGGGTTAGGGTTAGGGTTAGGGTTAGGGTTAGGGTTAGGGTTAGGGTTAGGGTTAGGGTTAGGGTTAGGGTTAGGGTTAGGGTTAGGGTTAGGGTTAGGGTTAGGGTTAGGGTTAGGGTTAGGGTTAGGGTTAGGGTTAGGGTTAGGGTTAGGGTTAGGGTTAGGGTTAGGGTTAGGGTTAGGGTTAGGGTTAGGGTTAGGGTTAGGGTTAGGGTTAGGGTTAGGGTTAGGGTTAGGGTTAGGGTTAGGGTTAGGGTTAGGGTTAGGGTTAGGGTTAGGGTTAGGGTTAGGGTTAGGGTTAGGGTTAGGGTTAGGGTTAGGGTTAGGGTTAGGGTTAGGGTTAGGGTTAGGGTTAGGGTTAGGGTTAGGGTTAGGGTTAGGGTTAGGGTTAGGGTTAGGGTTAGGGTTAGGGTTAGGGTTAGGGTTAGGGTTAGGGTTAGGGTTAGGGTTAGGGTTAGGGTTAGGGTTAGGGTTAGGGTTAGGGTTAGGGTTAGGGTTAGGGTTAGGGTTAGGGTTAGGGTTAGGGTTAGGGTTAGGGTTAGGGTTAGGGTTAGGGTTAGGGTTAGGGTTAGGGTTAGGGTTAGGGTTAGGGTTAGGGTTAGGGTTAGGGTTAGGGTTAGGGTTAGGGTTAGGGTTAGGGTTAGGGTTAGGGTTAGGGTTAGGGTTAGGGTTAGGGTTAGGGTTAGGGTTAGGGTTAGGGTTAGGGTTAGGGTTAGGGTTAGGGTTAGGGTTAGGGTTAGGGTTAGGGTTAGGGTTAGGGTTAGGGTTAGGGTTAGGGTTAGGGTTAGGGTTAGGGTTAGGGTTAGGGTTAGGGTTAGGGTTAGGGTTAGGGTTAGGGTTAGGGTTAGGGTTAGGGTTAGGGTTAGGGTTAGGGTTAGGGTTAGGGTTAGGGTTAGGGTTTGGGTTAGGGTTAGGGTTAGGGTTAGGGTTAGGGTTAGGGTTAGGGTTAGGGTTAGGGTTAGGGTTAGGGTTAGGGTTAGGGTTAGGGTTAGGGTTAGGGTTAGGGTTAGGGTTAGGGTTAGGGTTAGGGTTAGGGTTAGGGTTAGGGTTAGGGTTGTAGGGTTAGGGTTAGGGTTAGGGTTAGGGTTAGGGTTAGGGTTAGGGTTAGGGTTAGGGTTAGGGTTAGGGTTAGGGTTT